>NC_136502.1:29802353-29887353 GCF_053919585.1 Euprymna scolopes
AATAATATTGTCAGTACACAGTGATCAAAACGTGTCCACTTATTAAGTGTTGTGAAAAAACCAACAGAATTTTCCACTGCATGGATTTAATGGCCTTTACCTACTTGTACATGTTTATTTGGTTTTTGTTTTCAGTTTTTCATGATCTTGAGATGGTAGGGAGTAAATTCTTTTGTTATTTTTCTAACAAAAAAAAAGTCACTATTACTATACCTGCATTATTTATGGCAATCCCCTGATCTTAGCTCCGTAGAATGTTTCTTCTTTATTGAATAAATATAAAGAATCAAAGAAAATGAAATGTATTCAATTGAATGATGTCATGCTTACATAAGTAGTCACAATAACCTTGGCTTTTGTTCAAGTACATTTTTCAGAAGACTACGTCAATAAAAATTTCATGAATAGGCTTGATTGAAAATACGTTGTCGAACAGATACAGCTTTTTTTATGCACAAATTCAAGGTTTAACTTCCAATTTAAAAAAGGCTTAACTTTTAATATGAAAGGAAAGGGCCGAATTTCCAATTTAAAATGAAAGGCTATAATTCCTTCCAATATTAAAAGTTCAATTCCAATTTAAAAGATATAGGGTTCAACAATCAATAAAAAAAAATTTTTTTTTAAAATAAATTTTTAAATTAAAAAGCCCAACTTTAAGTTTAAAAAGCTGATTTTTATTCGTTAGTGTATTGTGGAACATGACTTCTAAGAAATCTCACAACTTTCAATTAAAATATACCTCAGTTTTTTTACCTATACATAACTTTGATAAATACACATTAATTCTTTTTTACTATTAACCAAATATTTATTCAATAAAAAAAAGATAAGGGAATATTAACTAAAAATTCGATTTAACAAAAAAAATATATAATTATATTTTAAATCGTTTCTCTAATCCCAACGTGCAGGCAACGCCTAGTAAATGTCTCTATGAAAAATTCTGGTTGTATGAACGGCATTCCAAAAGTAATCCATTCTATTTTTTAACTAAAAGTTGAAGATCTACAAAGATGGGACTGGTACTATTAAAAATGAGCATTTTGTGCTCCAGAATTATTTTTCTTACCACCATTCTCAATGCACTTCTGCCAGTAATAGGGTGGTGGCTGTGCATGGACACCACTCTGAAAACGTCGAACCCATCTAACTGTGCTGATATCGACTATATCAGTTTTGTAAATGTTTAACAGGTACTGATGAATTCCCCCCCTCCTTTTGCAAGGTATTTAATGAATCCCCTTTTGCTTCTGATACACCTCCATGACAGAGGTTGCTTTCTTAGTCTCACACCGTCAATATCTGCAACAGAGTAAACTTTCAGGTCATGAATGTGAGAGTTCAGTCATCATTGCCATGCAATTTGCAACTCCCTCTGATCCATTCAAAAAAAAAAAAAAAAAAAAAAAATACTTTTGGAACGACCCTCAGTTTTGTATTCTATGTAGAGATACTTGGAATTGTCATCTTGTAACAGTTTATAAAAGCTAATTGTTATATAAAGTTGCTAATCCTCAATCATGTGATGACATAATTTCTTTATCATTTATGTTAATTGCTTTAAAGAAGTTTGTTTTTTTTCATTCATAATTTTCCAATTGACTTTGTTCCGAGTGTTTGGTGTCTCGTTTCTGGCCCCCAAATTGAACTGACCTTTTTTATAATCTGATCCGTTTCTCACATTATGTAAGCTCAGTTCAGTAAATAATTTCAACACCAACAATATGGAGTTGCGTCATGAAAACTGATTCCATGGATCATCTAACATTGCAGATTGCTTGCAAACAAGCCTTGACATTTTTAGAGAATTGTATTTGTTGCACTTTTAGAGATAAAAGGTTAATTTTCTAGAATTATTTATTTTATTTTATTTTTTTTTTTTTTTGTCAAAATATTGAATGACCTCAAATAAAAATGCAAAGGTTGTTTAGATCAACTGAGCTGAAACTTTTGATAATGCTTACCATTAATCGTATTTGAACTTTAGAAAATAAAATTGTAAAATATGCTTTTTTTTTTTTTTTTTTTTTTTAAATTAAACTTTGAAATGTATCCATTATATAAAGGAAAGGTGTCTGAGTGACCCACAATCAATATTTTTTTCTTTTTGAAAATCAACATTGATAGAATCAGGAGGGGGGATTTTCTTTTTTTTTTTTTTTTTTTTTTTTTTTTTTTTTCCTGCTGGATTGAATTTTCTTGCTCACATGCCCTTATTATTTGTGGCTGTGGACTTCTATCAAGAGTGCCTCTCCTGCACCACACGATCATAATTAGAAACAAACAAAATAAATGATTTTCAAAAAAATTTATGAAAGCTAAAATTTTCTGGAATAATTTTAAAATAAAAATTAAATATTTTTACTTGATTACAATCAAATATTTAGAATTAAGAAAACTGATTTTCAAAATTTTTAATGTGCAATCATATTGGTTTGAAACTGTCCAAATTAAACTTAAATGTTTTATGACCTTTTTAGTATATAGAAGTAGTTCATTGATGGCAGCCCGTAGCTACAAATTCAGAATGGACGTCTAAACAAGCAAATCTAAGATTGCCTGATTTGTTTTTTGTCCTCCGTTGCCAGGGTGGCTATGATATAGAGGGGAGAATTAAGTAGACCTAAAGAGAGAAGTGTAAATCTTTTGCATTTTGTATCCATATGCATTCCTTTTTAATATTTAAATATGTATGAATAAAAAAAATATACAAAAAATGTATAAATATTTATCTTTTCTGTATTTATTTCCTGTGTGTTGACGTGTAGGAATACAAAAAATCTTTTGAAAAAAAAAAAAATGTTTCCTTCAAAAGCACATAATTTTCGACTGATCCTTCGATCTTCCTCAGTGTGAATAATAGAAAACATGAGTGAGCAGGCAGTTAGCAACGGGAGGAGGGACACGGGTATAGCCATTAAGGTAAAGATCTATTTGAATATGACCCTTCTAGCATTTTCGACTTGGAATGGTCAGCAACTTGTGTGGCCTCTATTCAAAACGAAGTCTTTCATAAAATTTTGAATTGGACACCCACGCATCCCACATAGCTTCTTAACGTACTCGTACATACACAGGATACGCGCACTTGCGTTTTATAGACGTGTTTACATATACAGCTGGAGATTGATGAGCAAATGTAGATAAGCTAAGTGGGTGTGAAGTAGAATGTCTTTTCCAAGAGCTTGGACTTGGATTTATTGTGGGTCTAGGTTGTCTGGATTGTCTACATGTACGCACGCACACACACAAGTTTTTTTTTTTTTTTTTTTTTTTTAACGCTACTGTAGATTTCATTGATATATACAAACATATAATGTTGGAAAAAATAAATAAAATGAAGTGAAATAACTAAACGGAGAATATTCTTTTGATCATTATTTACTTAATTTTTTTCTATTGTTCAAACATTAAAATTTATTAAAGTATTCGAATTGTTCTTTCTCTTTCTTCTCCCACACTCATGCATACTCCTATATGCCCATATGATGATGATTGCAACGTCTTGTCAGACGAGTGCCACTCCCTCAGATTTAAAATCCATGAGCCCAAATGCTTGAGGGAGTATCTATACAAGGATGATGTTACAGAGTCTTAGCTTTGTACGACAGCTAAGTCTCTCTCTCGGTTCAAAATGTTGAGATCCAGCAACAAGCAAGAGCAAGATAGCCAGCAACAAATTAAACTGCAGACCAGCTTAATGCGGGTACTGGTCTCCCGCTTTATGGTTTTTTAAATCAGATTTGCTTCTCCTAGAAAGGTTGCCTTCACGGCTTAAGGGAGCCCTCTCCACCCCAATACACATATACACACACAAATATACACGGTGCTAGTTGGCCGTTGACCCAGAAAGAGTTCATTCGCCCTTTGGAAGGTCTTGTTTTTAATCCTCCAGGGAGACTAGCCGCCCTCCTCACCAAGCAAGTCTGGTGGGAGGAACCTTTTTAGTTGCCGGTGACCCGACCATGAGGCAGGTAGTACTGGGTTACATGGTACCAGTAGCATATGACATGACCTGACACAAATATATGCCCATACTTACTCATACATACAGTAAGTTCCAGGTATAGGGTGAAAGAATTGTATTTAAATTAGAAGCCATCACAAAAATTGGAAGCTCAATATGCCGGTGAGAGAAATCAGAGGTTAATAACGTTTAATGTTGGAAATGAAACTGAAAAATGTATTGCAATGCTTAAATGAGGAGTTGAATAATAGTAAAAACAAAAGCAATAATAGTAATAATAATACATATATACGTACACACACATATATACGTACACACATATACGTACACACACACACATTAGTGATAATAACAATAATAATAGTGATAAGTCATAACAATAATAACTATTATGGTAATAATAATAAACTCAATTCTGTATATCTTCATAGAGGGGTCCTATAATATATAGGTTTTTTGAGGGGGGGAATAGTGGGCGCACCCATGTCTACACCTGTGCATTTGTTTTCATATCTCTTGACCATGTCGGCTACCCTGGAACAAAAACTTATAACCACAACACAAGTCTCATTCCCTAGACAATTAGAACTTTATTTGTTTCACGGTCGAATGTCGTGCCTCTGTTCTCTGCCTATCCTTATGAGGGTGGGAATTTCTGTTTCATCTTCCATACATAGTTACATCTTGTCGCTCCATGAGAATGTACATCTTCCGACAAGTTTGTTGTACTTGTAAACTCAAACTGTAGACTCTCTAACTCCACTCTGTCAGCTGTACTCCCCATAGCATGTGTGCGTTCCTCCTTTTTATATGAGGGATGGGGTGTGTGGACGTGATTTCCAACTGGATGCACCTGTAATCGGCATGTTCACAACACGTCGGAGCAATGTCGCCAGGTTTGAGTTTTAACCTTTTAATCTCCTCTCCTATCGCACCCAAAGACATCCCGCACTAATTGCGCTAGTCCAAAGAGCTGAAGATGTTGGGGGTTTTTGTAGTTCTTGCAGGAAGGTGTCAACATCTTAGTGTCTGGCATCCCCAAATGGTCATATATCTGATACTGACCAGGTTGAACATTGCTTACCTGTCGTGATCTAATGAGAACCAGTGTGTCAACATGATTATGTTGTATATATTATAACTAGCAGGGCTACCCAACGTTGCCCGAGGCCATATATAAAAAAGAAAATGGAAGTTGTTTGACTACGCTTGCTATTTTTAGGATTTAAAAACAAAATACTTGAAATAGGATAATAAAGCATATTAATGTTGCTCCTCCTGGACAACATGGCTTTTAACATGCTAGCTGTGTCAAAGATATTGAGCACTCTTGTCAAATATGTTGTATTCTTACGATATACAAAAAATGCTGCATAGATTTTCTTGTATAAAATTGTATAACAGAACAGTGGCATTTGTTTTTTAACACACCTAAAAATAGACACTTATTAAAAAAAAAAAAAAAAAAAAAAAAATGAAAAGCAAAAACACATTTTTCGTAGTATAAAGAAACTGCTTGTACAATCAGTCGACTACATATGTATACATACCACGTGTGCAACTCTTCAAAATGATATCTAAGTTAACATTTGTTAACACTAAAAGAAGTCAAGGACTTTATTGAATTCTACTTGTAATTTAATACTTTTTTTTTTTCTTTTAAGATTTGATGGTTGAATCTAATACTCAACATTTTCTATATTAATAAAAAAATAACCTGCATAAATGTTATTGCAATTTTTTAAAAAATATAAGTAAAATATGACCAAGTTTAGACAGTAACTTCTCCTCCCCAATCCACTGCATAATCACGTTCTTACAGTATCTTGTAAGATCGCTAAAGTTAAGCAACATTGAGCCTAGGCAGTACCAAGTGGGTAACCATTTGAGAATGCCACGAGCTATATGTAGGATATCGATACCTCTCTGTAAGAGATGCAAAAACCTACGTTATCTGACAGGGATATACAAGCGATTGAGGATCGCTTGTAAATTTGATACTCCCATTTCGGTACAGTACTCCCGCCCACTCGCCTCACTGTTTCCAAAAGTGCCATTTATAGAATTAATAAAATTCACAACCCTTTCTGCAAGGCAACCCTATTTGGTACAAAGAAACTTTAGTATGCACCGGATGTCCACTACGTTTCAGTTATGAATGTCTAACAGCTTGTTTTATAGTTTTTCATGGATATAAGAGAAAGGGGGACCCTTTGTAATCGTCTCAGTAGGTGTGATCCTGACTGGGTTTCACACTAAACATATAGCCCTCCAGATATTTATCTGTGAGGTCATCTCAAAGATAATGTCCCTCAGAACAATCTTAAGACTTTTCTGAACCGGAAAGTCATCGCAACCAAAATCAGGAAGGTGTCAATTATTGGCAGTTTTGCATATCGTATCTCAATATGCTTATCATTGAATTGATGAAACAAACACTGGATCTTCATAGCTGAAAGCCGGTGGATAAGCCAGACATACTGATGTTTACTTGTACCCACTGTGAAAAGGACAGGGTTGTAAATTTTATCTAGTTCATGAGTTGCATTTTGAGTGGGGGGGGGGCATTTTATATACATTTTATATATCAAGGAATAAAGACTGCTTTTATTTTTTTATCATTTCCTTGGAAAATTTGGTTGTGCATTGCATCAATATTTTAATCCTTATTTTCCTATCGTTCATACTTTTTTCAACTACACCTTGGATTTTTTTTTTTTTTTTTTTTTTTTTTTTTTTTTTCCACAAATATTCATCATGGTGAAAGTAAATCTTCTACTCGTGGAGGTGGGACCCTACAGGCTTGGCTTGTTGAATTGACAAAACAAACGCTGTTGGATATTCTTAGTTGAAACCTGGTGGATAAGACAGACTGATGTTATTCCATTTATCTTATTTTCCCATGTTTTTTTTTTTTTTTTTCTCAGTGTCCTTTATTGGGGTTCAATCAAGGCAGAAAATTTCTAGCATGTGCCTTTCAGTCTAAAAACTGAAATATTGTGCTGCTTCAAGAATATGGTTCTGCTTCAAAAGACCATCCTTCTGATCATTACCTTATTGGTCTATTACTTGTTGCCTGAGGAGCCACTACTAAGGAATGCAGATGTATGAAATTGAGGCTATTTTTATAACCATCCAGACTGTCCCGTTGAGGGAGCTGTATTCTCCACAAAACTGGTGTCAGGACTTAAATTCAAAATCCGTTTTTGTTTTTCATTTTTATTTTCTTTTTATTTTATTTATTTATTTTTTTTGTGTGTGTGTTGAAGCATTGTCTTACTGTTAAATGCTTTTGCTACAACAAATATCAAAAATAGGACCAAACGGTTAAAATGTAGCCGGGTTGAGTCCACATAATTACCAAAGTACAGATTTTTTTTTTTTTTTTTTTTTTTTTTTATAGCCTTTCATTGTTTAATATGCATTAATCTTTGATGGTAAAACATTGACGTAAACTTAAATTGGATATGCATGTTGGAGCATTCTTACCACATGAATAAATATTAATGTGGCTGGATAAAACGGTTATATTTTAGTAGGATGTCCTTATCAGCACCAAAAAATACATGATGTTAATCATGTGCTACTTATGCAATTGTCATCAATATTGTTTAAATCGGAAGTTAGTCATGAAAATAAACAGCCAAACATTTGGTTGAATTTTAATATAATGGACTATTTTTTTATTTTTTTGTCTTTATCATAAAATGTTTATTAGTGACTTTTTTTCAAAAACTCTCCAAATAAGGCATATTGCCACGGAGCTGCAAGAGCTATTATAATTAGGTTGGCCACTAAGTGATGGATAATCGTGTAACAAAATGTTTGTTTACATTTTAAATTTTTGCATATCTGTACAGGCAGAGTAGCAGGTAGGGAACTTGATAGGCAAATAGCATACATATATATGAAGAGGGGGCATGCCTGTCTTGCAAGAATGTAATTATCCTTCCACACCTAAATAAGACCACTAAAGAGAAGAATGTATAAGGTAACCATGAAAGTTCTGTCTGTTTCTGAAGTTAAAAAAAAAAAAAAAAAACTCTTCACAATATGTAACATAGATTTAGTCTGCAAAGTAATTACCATTTGCATCCAACACCTGCCAGCTTCTCTCCGGTTGTTCAACCCCTTTGTAGTAGAACTTAGAGGGAGGGAAGAGGATGGATGCAAAGAAGTCTGAGGGGTTGATACTAGAATTTCTCGTGAAGATGAATATCCAAGGAGTAGAAGTGATAATTGAATCTGCAAGGTCAAGTGAAGAAGGTAGATGATACAAAGCCTCCCACCCATGTTACTGTATGGTATTCCTGACCGCTCGCTCAATATGTGAACTGGCATTATCATAGAGAAAAAGCACCTTTTGTGATTCAATGTTACTTCCTTCTGGTGTAACACCCGTTGCACATGTTTCAATTGTTGAGTGTAGGTCCTCGGTGACTGTTTGGCTCATTGGTAACAGTTCATAATGAACCAATTGATGACCCATCGATCAATGTATAAACATGTATGCATGCATAGGTTGTGTAAAGGGCAACATTCTGAGGAAACAACCAATGTCTTGAACGCATGAGTTTTATGCAGAACCCATTTTTTCATCACTGGTAAGCATTCGATTGAATGATTTAGTATGGTGGCAAAAAAGCACAGCCTCGAATGAGATCTGTAGACCCTTCCATCCTTCTCACGGCTGCCTGGTTTATAATGGCCGGGTATGTTACATGTTTTATGCCAGATGTTCCTACTTCTGGCTGTTTGAATTTAACAAGGTTAATAGCCATTAGTCGCGTGCTCTCATGTAATAAATGAATGCGAGAATGTAGGATTGACATGAAATTCTTAAAGATAAACTAAAATGACCGAAAAATGGGCTGAAATGACTTAAATAAAAAGTAAATGACTTAGAATGACTTTAATGAACTTAAAGATGAATTGAATGACCTTAAGAATGACTTGAATGCTTAAAAAATAACTGGGATCCTTCAAAAACAACTTGAATGATCTGGATAATGACTCGAATGGCTTTGAGACTGACTGGTTGTAAAGTGGATGATCATTTTACATTAAATTAATACAGAAAAGTAATCCCCCACTTTATATCACAGTAAGTACAGCATGTAGTAAGAACAGATGGTATTTATTTGCTCCCCCACCGAGCAAATTAGGCACAAGGCCAATTTTTAATGTGAGGAGTGAAGGGAGGGGGAAGGGAAAAAGGGGACCAGCTCCCGAAAGGTGGGAAATGGGAGCTGGTTAAAGGTCAGGCATGTGGGGTTGCCCCCACATCTGGTCTTTGCTAGTCATAGCTTGCAGTATCTGCCGGAACAGATACTACACTTTGATCTTGTCCCAAAGGCCAAGAAAATCTTAAAGCTAAGAACAGCATCTATTAACAGACCTTTGATCTTAACCAAAAAGGCCAAGCACAAAAGTGTTACGGACAGACCGACGGAGTGACTTATAGAGTCACTTGCACATGACTATAAACAATTGGCATATTGTAACACAATTTTGGTGTCTCCTTATAAGGAGGGGAGTTCTTTACTGTGACTTTACTATAATGTTCTAACTTCTATTCATGAGTGAAGTGTCTGTAATTATCTATTTGTCGGGCTGTGACTGTTAGCTTACTGTTTCTTAGTATCTCTGTGATTGTCCAGCAATGTCTCCTAGTGTTTGGATGTGTGAAGCACATAATATGATTACATATCCGGT
Organism: Euprymna scolopes; assembly: GCF_053919585.1. Classification (NCBI taxonomy): domain Eukaryota; kingdom Metazoa; phylum Mollusca; class Cephalopoda; order Sepiida; family Sepiolidae; genus Euprymna; species Euprymna scolopes. The sequence continues at coordinate 29,812,039 of NC_136502.1, forward strand.
TCTGCTTAGCTGTGGAGGACTCTTCATCGATCATCTTGGGAGTTGATTCTGCCAACCAAAGACAAACGCATGCCAAACGAACACAAGACGACGATTGTTTATATATATTTTATTCCACTCCACAGCTATTATCTTAGCAGACTAGAGTGGGCTGGCGATCTTCGGCCACTTTTTGAGGAGACCTTGATTCTTACATATTGTCTCTCTCGTGTCTAGGAATCAACTCCACTAAATTTAACTAAGTTTCTCAAAACCGGAACCTCTGCTACGTCAGATCCGGACTCCCATTTACCTAAATTTGATGCAGCTGATGTCACAACATTGACCCTTTAACCCTTCTGCACCTGAGCTATAGTTTCCCACGATTCAACTTTGTCATTTTGTCAACTAGAGAAAAATATCTATTAAACAGGTAAATAATCCGATTCTGAATAATTATTTTCTAACTGGTGTGTCCCAGTGATCATATATCTTTATTCCATATCTAATCAAAAAAAAAACTGACCCAACTTTTTTGATTACCAAGTAAAAAGAATAGAATATAAAGAGCTTCAACACCTAATTGAGAGCCGATTGTGTGAATTAGAAAGTTCTACAAATGTACTTGATAAAGGCATTCCACATAGCGTTTGGTATTCTCAAATGGTTATTGATATGTTATTTATTGGCTAGGTTAAATGTTGCTAAACTTAAGTGATCTGAGCTTATTCCATCTAGTGAACACAGAACAAAAATTATATAAAGATACTTATGTGTATTTTTTTTTTTTTTTTTTTTATCAAGCAAAATAATGCTCCGAAAACTTCTCTTGAACACTGCCTCCCAGCTTTCTCGTGGGGCCCATACAAAAGCTGCTGTTGCTGGAACCTCAGCACGAAAGATTGGAGAAAAGTCCAAAGCCATCTTTGATAAAGAAGATAAATATGGTGCCCACAATTATCAGCCAATGCCAGTAGCCCTCTGCAAAGGAGAAGGTAAGCATATTTACATATACATTTCATGTTTGTTGGGATGATTAATCGGAAAAAATTGTAACTTTTCATGGAACAGAAAAATGAAAAATTTGCTTATTTTCCGATACTAAAATCGATGCTTTTGTCTTTTTTAAAATTCGATTTTGTTTAAAGCAAAGTCTTTCACTGCCAGTAATGATAAAGTAATAAATTTTTTTTTTTTTTTTTACCGCTAAAATATCTGCACTTAACTTTTTTTCAGTAATGGGGGTGGGGGATAACTGTTATTGAATTTTAGATTTATGAGAATGGGTAATTGAATCAGGATTTTAGCATGGAATTGGTAATTGTATTGGAATCGAGGGGGGGTATTAAAATCGTCCCATCACTAACATGATTCAAACTTGATCCTTTGATATTTCCATTGGCTCTTTGGACTCTGTTTTAGATTCAGTAATTAGGCAGAAGGTTATTAGATAAGACAATGTTTTTGACTTGTTTCTTTTTCGAAAAGTCCATTTTGTAATTTGGTTAAAATATAATTTCCATGGGTTTCTTTTCCTAGTGTTTGTTTTGTCTAAAGCTTTTGCGCTACATATGGATTAGTAGGTTCTATTGAAGTCATGAATTACTCGCCTTTTAAAACTAAAATCCTGCCTAGTGATTTGTTGAATCAATTCATATGTTCAATAGTTTAGTATTTTACAATGTGTGCGTGTGTGTAACATATATATATATGTGTGTGTATATATTATTGAGATGTTTGAAATTATTTTCTTGGTTCACATGTTCAAATGATTAAAGTCTCAAGTTTCAGCAGTAGCCCCCTTGAAAAATTAAGGAATAACTAGAACAATAAATATTGATTTCTTTGTACATCAGAAAGTTTTAAAACTTGATTGCATTCTATTCCGTGGGAAAATGAAAAATTTTAATTAACATTTTTATTTTTTAATATAACACATTTCCTCTTTGGTTCAGAGTTCCTATCCCGTCGTAGTTACCACCTGACGAAGGCCAGAGGAATAGTTGGACAAAATGTTGTGAAACAACTAAAAAGATGAGGATAACAGTCCGCAATAAATAAAAGGCAGTGTGCTATCTAGAAGATTAAAGACTCCATTTTGGACCTTGTCTAAGAATTAGACTAGTGGCTGGTGCACCAGCCCAGATGTGGCAATCATATTCCATGTATTAAGATTTGATGGCTTTGTAGAGATATAAGATACTGTAATAATTTTTCTTGTATGGTAGAGAGATCCTACTTACTTTGCAGCAGTGTTGGGAGGGTTTTTTTTTTTTTTTTTTTTTTTTATTATGTATTTGTTCAAACTTGTTAGCTGAGAATGTTAGATCAAGGAGTTTGAATGTTGTATTCTCAAGTGAGGTGTTATTAGCCATATTGATCCGTGTTTGAAAAGTTTTCTTATTAGAGAAAAGGAGATTTCTCTTAGTAGCATTAAATGTTACTATTCGTTTGTCTCTATTCAATCAAGCTGGGGGTCATTTCGTAAAGATTCAGCAATTGCATTGGATATATGTACCTCCATTTTATCCACATGTGGAGTTTGGGGTCATTAACAAATATATCCATCTCTAACACAATTTTATCAGGAAAGTTGTTTATGAAAATCAGAAGCTATGAAGGACCAAGGATTGACTCTTAGGATACACCTGCATTAATGTCATGTTTGGATATACAGCCATTCAGAACAACTTGGAGCCTTCTTTAGCCTAAGAAGGATGTGATTATATTAAGTATTTGTCCAGTAATACTATACAAATTATTTTTCATAAGACCTTCATGCCAAACCATGACCTAGGCTTTAGATATATCCAACTGTACTAACCTAGTTTCACCAGCCTAGTCCAGTGTATGATCGTTAAGATGTTCGTGATAAAACTTGCTTGCCTAAAATCTATACTGACAATCAGAAAGATGTTTAGCATAAACAAGGTGGTGGACGATCAATAGATTGATTTAAAATTCAATTTTGACAAAGAGCTGGAAGACTGATTGGGTGATAATTTTGCAAGTCGGTTCTTTTAGCAGAATTCTTTTAACAGTGGTAGCACACAGCAATATCAAGAAATCTAGATTCGGCAAAGCATTTGTCATAGAGGATGAACAAGCTCAGTAAAGCATTTCTTATGTACAAACAAGTCTCAAAGGAAATTATGCATAATGTATCAGTTTGTTAGTTTATATATAGAACTTAAATATTATTGTAAAGGATAATCACAAAGTTCCCCATCCACACACTGCATGAATGAATTTAAAAATTATATTTGATTTTCAAAGTTTTGGTAAGTCTCATCACTAAGAATTTTGGTAGGTTTTGGGAATTGTCAATTTTCGGAGAAATAAGTCTGGTCCAAGGCTAAACTCTTGCAAGTCCGTTTTCACCTTAACTAACAATGCTTTTTCATCTGTCTAAAAATGTTGCTGTTCAAAGTTTGTATTGGAGTATTTTTTTTTCTTTTTTTGTCACTTTTCTTTTCCCTTGCCAAATTCATATCCATTGGCTTTTGTAATTCCATAATTTCCATTTTGAGGAACTTGTTTTAACCCACTACCCTTCTGTTATAAGAATCAAACTTCGCCATAAAACAAAGCCAAACCAAAATTTCTATGACGTTAAATAACCATAGAAAGGTTGATAGGGCATTAAATACAACCAAAGTCTGCCCCACCCCATTGCATATATTTCAACTTTACAGTTTATGCTTAATTTTGATTGACCATCAGACTACCGTCCCTCCAACTTCAAATTATCATCTGAAGAGCTGCTTGTTAAATATTTTAGTTTCATCTGAAGAATCCTAGAAACATCTTTTATTTCAAGTCTTGTCAACTCCCCACTCTGACCTCAAAAAATTTGGACGTTTGAATTCTGGTCATGTTTTTAATGATCTGGTTTTAATTTTTATCAACTTATTATACGACATTGATGATTCCAATTCCTTTGTCGAATTTATTTTATTCTAACACTGGACTTTGCCCCTCTTAATCCTTCTATTTTATGTGAAGTTTTTTGAGTGAACGTCATGCCCCCCCCCCCGAACCTTGGTAAAGCTTCACTTGATCACAATATAATATCAATATAGAATACTTTCAGTTTTTATTTTTTATATTTAAACTGTTAACGCATGGCTGGTATTTCCATCCCTCTACATATGGGAAGATGTGACACAAGGTCAAAAAGTGGGGATTTAAAGCTAGCATGCGAGTTGCGTGTGCATTTTGGTCCATAAAAAAATGCATGAGTAGTATTACCCAGTAGGGACGTCTAAGGTGATTAACAAGATCCTTGCATTATATCCATAACCTACTCGGATTCGCTCATCCCTAGGTTATGAACTAAATTTCCATAATTAAAGCCCCCCCACTCCACCTCCTGTGAGATTAATTTCATTGTAGTCCATGTCAATTACATGCACGGTGTTCCGTTTCTAACTTCATTCTTCGAGAGTGATTTGAAAGTTGTTAGGGATCATCTTGTATGTCATGAGTAACCCAAGAAGCTATTTCCATGGCATGCGATGTTTAATAATATTTATTGGCTAATTCCCCCTCCCCTCCCATTTGAGAGGAAACGAGTTCAGCAAATTGTCAAAGTAATAATTTTGTTGTTTTGGTCAAATGGTAGAGGAGGAACGTTAGATAATGTTATGGGATATATACAGAAAATGGAAAATAACTGCAAATGTTTTTGTACCTTTTCAGACATGAATATAGAACTCATTGATTTGATGGGAGCCGCATGGTGGTGGGAGGGGAGGGAATTTGTTGATTGTTTCCAAAAGCTTTTTTTCTTTTTTTTTTTTTTTTTTCTTTTTTTTTTCCTAACTTTTCCTTATTTTATATCCTTTTCCTCTAATTTTTTGGTCCCCATGATTTATCTGAGATAACCTATGTTTTCAGTGGCATCCATGCATCCAGAAGATTGCCAGATGAGTTTTTCCTGAAATTTTGCCACAAATTGCTAAATAGATATGCACAGGAAAAAAAATTATTTTGCAAAAATTCTTTTTGTGGCTCTTTTTTTCATATTTCTCAAAAACTTGATATGTCTGACTAGTGGTTTTTCATGGTGGTCAACTCAAACGTACATGTTAAGGCCTTAAACTGCACCGTTATCCATTTATACTGGGATTCGGCATACCTAGGGGCTCAAATGGCCAAAAATGACACTTTTTATCCCATAGCGTTTGATCTATTCATTAGATTTTCCTGAAACTTGGCCAAAATGTGGAGGCAATTGTTAATATAAATTCAGTATGGGTGACCCTGAGAAAATTCTAGTTCGCATCCCTCTGGGACTTTTACGGCTAAAAAACATGCCTTTTTGGAGGTCTTTTTTCATATTATTCAAACTTGATATGTATGTCTATATAGTGGTTTTCATTGATGAATTCAAATATACATATCTTACTTAGGCATGAAACTGCACCGTTTGTCTTTTTTTTTTTTTTTTTTTTTTTTTTTTCCATTAGGATTCCCAAGAGCTCAAAAAGGGTCACAAATACCCAAAATTGTAAGAAATGATACTTTTACTCCATAACATTTGCCCCATCCATTACATTTTTTTGAAACTTGGCAAAAATGTGAAGGCAACGTTGGCCCTTCACACTTCTCACATTCATCATTTCTTCACTATTTTGCGGTGTCATCTCACATGCAGCACCAGAGGGGGGGGGGGCATGCGCGCATGGGTTAGTTCTTTGTTCTCACTTTGCTTATTTTTTTTATTCCCCCTCCCCCCGCCTTTTTTGTTTACTTATTCCTCTCTAAATTTCTCACTTTATCTTTTCATTTCTTTGTTATGCCATAAACAGATAAAACCAATAACATTTCGTGACTACTGTTGACTAACATATTACTAGACATTTTAACCATTTAAAATCGGACTAAACTTATATTCCATTGACTTGGACTGGGTGCTTTACACCAAATTGATGGTGAAATATTGTTAAATTTTTACTCATTTTTGCATTAAATACCTATTATTAATTACTGTGCATAGAACAGATACCATAATACTTAGTACACTGCATCTTGTAAGAACAAAGGTCCATACAAAATTTCAGCCAGATCGGCCCAGTAGTTTTCTGACCAAAAGTGGAACAGACAAAAATAATACATCTATCTTCTATAAATATAAAAGCGAAAATGTATGTGTGTTTGCTTTTTGTGTAGGTCTGTAAAAAGCTTTTTTCCGAGAAGCGGTCGGTCGGCTCACAACTTAATGATTTTTATATCACATATAAATCATATCTATGAGTTAACGGAGGTCGCCTGTCTATTTAATTTGCTCGACTTCGAAAAGATAAATATTCAACATCTTTCGCTCACCGCATGTGGGTTAGGCTTTTTCTATATATCTTCTATATATATAAAAGCCAAACGTCTGTGTGTATGTATGTTTGTTTGTAACGCTAAAACTTTTGAAAGACGGAACCAAACTTGACAAATTTAGTATCATATCGAAGCCCCATCACCCGGATGACAAATGCCGAAATTTCACGTCAAACGGACCACTAGAAGTTGGTCAACTGATCAGTTATCTTCGAGGGGGGGGGGCCAAAAAACCTGTCATTATCTATATATATAAAAGACAAATGTTTGTTTGTAACGCTAAAACTTGAGATGAAAGATTCCTCTCCCCTAAGAATAAAACATATGTTCAATATCTGCTTTTGTTTTTTTCATTGTTTATACGGTCCCGAGCAACGCCGGGTAGCCCTGTTAGTATATATATAAAAGCGAAAATGTATGTTTGTGTGTCTGCTAAAAACTTTTGACCGGCGGAACAAAAATTCACAAACTTAGTCTCATATGAAAGCCCCACCCTCTGGACGACAAATATCGAAAAATTGGCCCAAAAGGACCATCAGAAGTGCATCAACTGATCAATTTTCTGCGAGGGGGTGGCCAAAAAGTGACATTTTAATGTTAAACATTACATATTTTTAAATCGATTTACAATTGCCCCAAAAAATACGGGCGCCAACTCTTCTACATAAGGTGTACATGGGGCCGTTTATTTTGGGTCAACTTTATTTAAAACCCGCTGAGTCATGTCACGTGATCTTGACGTCAGCAAGCTGTAATGGCAGTCTGAATTTAAAAACATTGTTATCGGTAAAAAAATTTTTTAACCCACATACAAGCTAAACTATGAATTTCTACGCTATGACAACGTTACCAAAGTTATTAGCACATTAAAAATAGTTAGATACAATAGTTAAACGAAAAATAACAAGCCAAAAATGTGAAGTAAAAAAAAAAAAATATGCTTACAAAAAAATATTAACAATCGAAGTTTTTACTAAAAAACGGCCAGACGCCATTTTCTTTTTTAGTAACACTCTTTAGAGTAAGGAAAACGAAGTGAGACACACATGCAAACAGAGAGGGAGGGAGAGAGAGAGAGAGAGACAGAGATGTCTAGACAGGAAACGAAATATTTAATTTAATAAACGCTACACGCTGAATCATAAAAAATGTGAAGTAAAACAAAAAATAATTATGTCCCCTGTTTGTCCTGCATTTTAGTATATAAATACAGTGAAAAACGTTGTTCTCGGCTTTCGCGCTGCTTCCCCCCCCCCTTCCCACCATCATCTGGGGGGAAGTGAAAACTAAAAATAACGATCCCGCGATGACCTCATTTAGCGTCTTCCTGTCAATCAAACCTCTTTTAGCTTTATAAGCTTTAACTTAGCGCGTTAATCAATTACTCTCACTCGTGGTCGAGACCGTTAAGTAGTTGGCATTGGTTTCCGTGTCAAGGCTTCTGGGTTCAATCCCTCCTCCCGACAAAACTTGTTTTTTTTTTTTTTTTTTTCCTCTCTCTTCTTCGCTTATTCTTTAGTTTACCCACCCTATACGCAGGTTTATTTATGCCATTTTTTTTTTTTTTTTTTTTTTTTTTTCAGTTTTGGTTTTGGGGTTTTCTTTGGGTTTTTTAAAAAATTTTTTTTTTACATAGTCTTTTTTATAATATTTAAGCAGGATTATTAATTACCCCCCCCCATACACACACCTACAAACACCTGTGCAGCGCCGGGTACCCCCCCCCCCCCCGCTAGTCATATAATAAAAGCGACACTAATTCTGGTGGTATTTTTCCGGTCGTGATCACCGGAAATGTCCAAAAGCAATCAGCTTTGATCAATATGGAAATTTTCCTTATATCAGACAGTTGCTATTCAATTTGGACAATCCCCTTATGGGGAGCTGGTTCCCCCCCCCCAACATCTTGGGGGAAAATAAAAAATAAAAAGCGTTCCCGCAGTAAATGAAATACTATCCCCGCAGTCAAAGTTGACCTCATGAAGTCATTAAAACGTGCACCTGCCAATTCTAAATAGTTAAATTCAAACGTGTTTCCGTTAGTATTTCATGGTGGCCCAATGGTTAACATCGCACTTTTTTTTTTCCTCATTCTTTAATTTCCAAGTTTGCCTCAAGGTTTTGGGTTCGATCCTCATACTTAGCTACCAAAACTTTTTTTTAGCCCCCCCCCCTCCAAACCACACACCTCCAAACATCCGGGCAATGCTGGGTACCCCCCGCTAGTCTATCTATAAATATAAAAGTGAAAATGTATGTATCTGTGTTCGCTTTTTCTGTGTCTATAAAAGGCTTCTTTCAGAGAAGCAGTCGGTCGGTTCACAACTTTTTAAAACTTTTTATATCACATAGAAATCGTAATATCTCACAGTTAACAATGAAGCTTGCCTGTCTATTTAATTTGCTCGATTTCGGGAAGATAAATATTCAATATTTGTCATTCGCTGCATGTGGGTTAGTTTTTTTCCTATAACATCTTGGGGTGGGGAAAAAAGCGTTCAGCAGTAAATGAATCCTTGACCTCATTAACTCATTAAAACGGGTACCTGCTAAATCCAACTAATTAAATAAATTCAAACGTGTTTCCATTAGCATGTTGCGGTGGGGCAATGGTTAACATAGCACATGTTTTTTTTTCCTCTCTCTTCACACTTTAATTTACAACTTTGCCTCAACGGTTCGGGTTCGATCCTCATACTTACTTACTTTTTTTTTTTTTTTTTTTTTTACCCCCCCAAACACCCGGGCAACGCCGGGTACCCCTCGCTAGTATATATATATATATATATATATATATATATAAAAGCCAAAATGTGTTTGTATGTCTCGCCAAAACTTTTTACAGAGGCGATGGATTTTCACAAGATTGGTATCATTTTCAAGCCAGATATCTTGAACGACAAATATTGAAAATTGGCAAAAAACATTAATTCCTTCACCCTAAAATTACCATTCATTCCCCTTTTCTACAACAACTGCGACGATGACGTCATGTTTGACCTAGAAAATGTTGATATTAGTTTAACTTGCTGCTTTTTAAATGTTTCATTTTTGTCAGTTGTTTGGCGTTGGTGTAATGTCGGATTTTTTCTGCCTTAGCCTCGAGGCTTCACATTCAAGCCTACCTCCCAACCAAAACTTTTTTCTTTTACATCTCTAAACACCCGGGTAACGTTTTTCCTTTTAATTTAAACAGGGTTATTACTTCGCTTATTTAGTTTTTTTACGCACGCACGCACTCTGTCTGTCTGTGTCGACATGGTTATTTATGCTTTTTGCTGTTTTTCTTCCAATTTTTTTAAACCTTTTTTTTATATAATATTTAAACAGGGTTTTTACTTACACCCCACCCATACACCTACAAACACTCCGGCAACGCCAGATACCCCCCGCTAGTCTATAATATAAATCTCACCTGCCTGTTTAAATTTATATATGTCTGCCTAAACTTTTGACAGAGGCAACGGATTTTCACGAGATCGATATCATTTTGAAGCTCAACCTTTTAGACGACAAATATTGAAAAATTGACCAAAAACATTAATCCTTCACCCTCAACTGGACACTTTTCCATAGGGAGGGATCGCTTTTTTCACATTTTCGATTGTCTAGCCTTAATTTAAACCTGTCACTTCCGGTTTGGCGATGGACACAACAGCAAACACATCACTTTTTTATTTATTTTTTTTTTGTTTTATAATATTAAAACAGGGTCACCCTCTCCTACATACACACCTCCAAACACTCGGGCAATGCCGGGTTTTCCTCTTTTTACACCTTTTTGCTTTGTTTTGGTTTTTCCAAATTTTTTAACTTTTTTTTTTTTTTCTATTAAAACAGGGCCCCCCCCCTCCAAACACCCGGGCAATACCGGGTATCCCCGCTAGTATCTATATATTTCTTAGTTTGTCAGTCCATTCCACTTTTTCTCGAAACTATTGGACTGATTTGGGTAAAATTTTGTATGGACCTTTGCTATAAGATGCAATGAACTAAGTATTATGGTATTGTTTAATGCAGTTAGTAATTAATAGATTAGTATTTAATGCAAAAACCAGTACAAATTAACCATATTCAACCAATAATTTGGTATAAAGGATTCTGTCAACTGGCTACAACTTTTGCCTGTTTATATATAATATATATATAATGTATGTATATTATGTATGTATTTATGTATGTTCTAGTCCATAACTAGAATGATCATAGCAAGACTAATAAAAAAACAGAACAGTTGCCACACTTTGTAATCCTTTTACAAAGATTAAAATCTAGTTATAATACTAAACCTTATGTCTAGAATCATTTCAATTTTGATGAAAATTCATTACATGATTTTTATTTTTATAAAATGTCTAAATTTTAAGGCAAAAGCTTTTAAGGTATTTTAAGAAATTGAAAAACCATAGGAATCTGGATAAATTAAATTATATATATATATAATTATGACCAAAAACTGCTAGTGTTTTGGTAAAGCTTATATTTTTTCTGGATAGTGTAAAATTTTTGATTTTGAGGGCAAAAAGCAATACAATTTTGGGAGGCCAAACTGCTTCAAAAAAAAAAACAGGCAAAATTCATTAAATTTATCTTTCAAAAAGGCCAATCTGGCAACCTTGGACAAGACTACGAAAGTGACCTTTCTTAGATGTAATCTTGTTTTCGAATATCTAATTACTAAAGGCATAAGGTTCAGACTAAGGAAAGAGCAAGCTGAATATTATATAGATTGATGTTTAATATCTATTAAAATTTCCCAAAAATTAGAGGTATCTTAATTTTTCTCCTTTTCATAAAAACTGAAACCAACTACAGCTTATCCCTTATGTATAGAATTGTAATAAAACTCATAATTAATGGTTACCTAGTTTCATGCAAACATATACATACATATACCAAACTTGTTTGCTTTTGAAATTCTGCACCTAGTAATACTGCAAATAGCACTTCTGCACTGTAAACTGCACACATATCTGCTGTTCTTTGTGCATGTAAGTAAACATGGAGAACTAGTTACAAAGCTCTGATTGCTTGCTGTTTGTAAATATTGATGTTATTCTTCTTCCCTCCAGGTGTATACGTGTGGGATGTTGAAGGCAACAAATACTTTGATTTTCTGAGTGCTTATAGTGCTGTGAACCAAGGCCATTGCCATCCGAAAATCATCCAGGCTCTAAAAGACCAGGCAGACATCTTGACATTATCTTCTCGAGCATTCTACAACAATGTCCTTGGGGAATATGAAGAGTACATGAGTAAAACATTCAAATATGACAAAGTCCTTCCAATGAATACTGGTAAGTAACTTGTTTTTATTTTATTTTTAAATCTCTCTCACCTCCTCTCTCAATTTAACTTAACAATTTAACTCATTTTCAAATCCTATTCAAAATAGAGCATACAATGCATTAATGTTGTTTGGAACTGTTTTAAGACAGTTTAGTCGGTAATAGCATCTCTCTTCTGAATAGTATTTCTTTAGCACTCTTCATATGAACACAAAAAAAAACATGTCTTAAACAAATATTACAAAAGATATCTATAAATTATTTATTTCATCTACCACATTTTAAGGATATATTTTATGTATCGGCTTTCACTAGTAACAGGGCCATTCCAAAAGTAAAGAACTTTCTATTCTTTAGAAATTATTCAATCTGTTTTTTTTTTTGTTTTTTTTTTTAGTAGTCTGTTGCGCCATCTTTTAATAATGCTAGTGATCGATCTAACCCAATTATTAAATATCGTCTTGTTGGTCTTTCTGTTATTGGCAAAGTTTTTGAGAGGTTAGCCAACAGAAACCTTGTTCATTTTCTGAGAAGTTTGGGTCTCTTTAGTGGTCGTCTTAGTTTTCGTTAAACAGCTGATCCATTAACTGTTGTAATTGAATGGATTTGTCAGTATATGGATAATTCAGAATAAGGTAGGGTTATTGCACTTGATATATCAAAGACGTTCAACAAACTGTTGCATCCTGACTTTTTACCATAAACTTTGAGATTATGATATTGGTGGTAAAGTTATGGATGTTAGTTTTTTGGGGTTTTTTTCCTTTCTAATCGAATCATGTGTATAACTCTGGATGGTGTATCTTAATTTTCCTATCAATGCCAGTGTTAATCATGGCTCTATTCTAGGTCCAACACTATTTATCTATATAAATGACCTTCGGGAGAATATTAAGAAAATTAGCATTTATGCTGATGTTACACTGGTATTGCTTCTTTCCCATTTTCCTCAGATTAGTTGAAATATGCAGTTGATCTGGGTTTAATGATGAACTGAGGGTAAGAAATGGCTTGTTTCATTTTATCTTAAGACTCGGATACTGTCGTTCAATCATAGACGTGTTCCTTTTCTTCCTGAGATTTTTATGGATGACTCTGCTCGAGATGAGAAATCGACTCTAAAATTTCTTTCTCATGAGTTCTTTCTTGGAGTTCCATATATTCAATCCATTGCTTTTTCTACTTCTCATACAATCTCTATCATTCTGAAATCGACTCACATCCAAAGTTATTCTCTCTACAAATCTATTGAACCATGTATGGAGTACTGTTATGTTTGGATTTGGGATGGTGAATCTGTCCCATTTTTGAAAGTTTTTGATAATTGCAGAAATGTATCTGTAATTTGATTGGTTCCATGTGTTCTTTGGAATTGTTTGATTTTTTTTTTTTTTTCGGCTTGTTTGACTTGATCCAGTTGTCTTCATCAATTTACTGTTTTCATGTCTCAATTTAATACAGCTTCCTATTCCAGAAGTTTCCAAGGACTGCAAGGTTGTGGAACTTTGTCTTTATTTTTTTCCTGCTCACTGTTGTCTTACTACCTACAGGTTTAGTCTTTTTAAGACTAAGGTTAATAGGCATCTCTTGTCTTGTGATAATCATCTTTTATTCTCGTTAGTTATTTTTGTCAAGTGACTTCATGCCTTGTCTTGAGTGATTTCCATTAAGTGCCCTTTCTCCTTCTCACTGTTAATTTCATGGTGCTATCAAATCAGGCTGCCTGAAGATATTGGCTTCCTGACCTAAAATGTATTAAACATGGGTTTTTTATTTTTTATTTTCATTTTTATTTTTTTTTTCCTTTGCCTTTTATAAAACTCAATCATGTTCTGCATGGCCAAAACAAAAACAATTTTCCTCTACAAAATGACCAAACACCACAAATAAATATTTGAAGGTATAAAGAACTTCAAGCAAGAAAAAACTTCAAAAATGACCGGATTTGGCATTAAATAACCTGGAAAGGGTTGATATGCCAGAAAACAAAGCAATTAAACCATTGTTCAACAGTAACCATTAAATTACGTGTATTCCCAGTCGCATTGACACCATTTTGTTATGCAAAATTGATACATCACGGACTTGCAGCAATTGCAGTTATAACAATTTTGCAGTACCTGTTTTATTAACTACCAGTTGTACTTGGTCTGCGTTGTTCAGGAGGATTTTTTTATACATAGGTTGGTGCAAAAATGTTTAGTTGAACGTAAAAAAAAAACCCTACATTTTTGCACCAACCTAATTTTTTTTTTGTTTCGCCATTTTTACATCAGATTTTAAGTTAAATTTTAGTTTTGTACCATGTGTTCGTTAAATTATTAATCATGTTGATTTGTTAAGATTTTAAAAGCCAGCAATGACTTTATATTCGTCAGTTTAAATGCTTAACAAGTCTTTTGAAGTGATCAACTATTGTTCCAGTATTACATTTTTAAAATCTACCACTTGAAAATACGTCCTTGCCAATCAGTCCAGTAATGACTTTCTGTAAGGCTGAGGTATTGTTCTGTTCAATCCCAGGAGGTTTATCCTTCTAGGTTTCCTCTTCTCTCAGATATAAAATCTGGGGCGCCTGTCAGAAAAATGCTGATGGGGTTGCTCAGGCATGTTTTGTAGGCTAGAATGCGCTTCATCTAGTGTGCTGACTTTTTAAAATCCACTTGACCTTGTCTAACCTCCTGGAGAGAGTATAAATAAATATTACACATAGGATTTTTTAATATGGTCGGTTATGTGCTTATTTTGGTGGGCATTTTGGCATAGATCCAGTTAATATTTATTAGTTCTTTGTAGATAAGTGCCGAATTAATCCATTTTTTTAAGTGATCGACTCTATAATAAATATCAATGTGCATTCATTTTGAAATGTCTCCATCTTGTCACAAGTTAATGATTAACAAAATAATTTTTAAAAATAAAATAAATCTGCTGGAGGAAACCATTCCAAGTGTTTAGAAGAACACAAATAGCAAGTCTGACAACCCTCCCCATTGTCTAAAATGATTTCAGAAAGAAATCCTTGTCTCTATTTCCACAATGAGACATATCAATTGATACGTTTTTGTTTTAATTTCATTTCATCTCTTAAACGTTCCAGTTTTAGACGTTTTCTTAATTTATTTTAAATTCAACAATTGCAATATTTTGTATTTTTATACTATTGCAAATACTGCTGAAGCATAAGTTTTTAACCCCCCCCCCCCCCCATCAGAGGGTGTAAACTCATGTTTTGTATACCTTCAATCTTTGTATTTGTTAATTGGTGTATAAATATTTCTTATACCTATTTCTTGTTTACTGTAAACAAATCCTATCAAATAACCTTTCCATGCAGTTAAGATATTTTAGCTCGATTTATTGGCTTGTTTATGGCTATTTTCTGATATTTCGTTTCACAAGTTAGTTATTTTCTTTTCTTTTCTCTTTTCCTTTTATATTTTTCACTCTTTTTCTCTTTCTTTTTGTTCTATCATGGTATTCTTGTCATGAACAAAACAATTTCAACTCTGCTTACTTTCTGCTTTTCTCGTCCTCTTGTCCTTGGTTCTTTATGCAAGGAGACTTTATGAAACCAATTTTAACGTGTATATCTGTTTCTAATGTACATTTTTTTTTTTTTTTTTTTTTTTTTTTAAGTATCATCTTTCTTGACTTGTTTGTTTTTCTGTTCTTCCACGTTTTCCTTAATCACTTAAAGATCTCATTTCATCTACACCATTAATATATCGCAATACACATTATGCAATCTACGAACGATAACAATTAAGTCATACATGGGTTGGTATGACTAATAGAATTGGCTTCCTGCGACTAAACAAATGCTTATTCAGTCATTAATGGAGATAAAAAACTAAATACTTTAAGAAGTATGAGCTGTTACTAGATTAAAATATCGACTAAAAACACTAGTGTTTTTATATATATATATATATATATGCACACACACTCTAGCAGGCATACCCAACGTTGCCCAGAATTAAATAAGGATCAACGGCTGTTCCATACTATACTTTTACTGTCATCGGAATCTGAAATCTCCCCCCCCCTTTTTTTTTTTTTTTTTTTTTTTTTTCAATCAAATCGATTGATTACCTGCTCTTGTTGGGGATCTAATATGTTGCATCAGGAGGAAACTTTACATGCCTTTCTATAGTGACTTGGTCCATAATACATTGTAGTTTACATTACCCGGTTGAGAACCTACTGTTTATTTTATGAAATTTTTATGTATTGACTTGAATTATGCTCTAAACATACATTCATTTTGAATACACCCCGTGTCTTATCAGAACCTACTGTTGATTTTTGTATGCCGGGCTCTTCTGCTTATGTGGTGATAAAACTTCTCGAATGCACTTCTGATGTAAAATTTTATAAGGTGTTCATTTTTGTTCAAAATCTGACTATTCCTTCTTGAATCAGGCTTTTTGATTATTGGTTTTCGATATTTACCAAGGCATTCCAATACAAAACTTATCTAGGAACACTCCCAGACACATGAAATATATTTGCAAAATTTCATAAAAATTGGCCCAGCCGTTTCGGAGTTCTTAAGGAACGAATTTACATGCACTCAAAATGCCTTCTATACATAAGTAGATATATATATATATACTAGCTGGACACCCAGCGTTGCTTGGTCGTACGATACACTTAAACCTATTTTAATTTATGCAGATTGATTCTATAATAATTCATACATAATCGTCTATTGAATATTACGAGGAATAATTTGCTCAACTTTTTCACAAAATAGAATGTAGTTAATTCCATTTGTGTGTGTTTACAATATCATGTCAGTTGATATTTGGGCTTGACGATGAATGCCCTGAAAAATCACTTTTGATTAATGTTTGCATTTAAAATATGCAATCAAAGAAATGATTTGCGGCTGTTTTAAATGGTACCTTTTTTATCGTAATTTGAATTCATTAATAAGAACACCAAATAATATGGTGAGGTACACATGGGCTTGAACACAGAATCATTCAATCTGTAGTCAAATGCCCTACTGCTGAGCTATACTTCCAGATGTCAAATGTTTTCTAAGAAATTATCTCCCTTGCCAGTGCAACCTAAAATATTCCCTAGTAAAAAATTTTTTTATCTAGAAGAAAAGACTACTTTTAGGATACGGTTTTTTTTTTTTCCCCCTTTCTTTCCCCCCCCCCCCGATTTTCGATACTTATCAGACAAATTTTCTGTATAAAACCTAAGAACACTGCCAGACATATAAATTACCTTTGTGTAAAAATTTGCACAAGATAGGCTCAGCTGTTTCGAAACCTATAAGGAAGGAACTCACTCACACACACACACACACACACACACACACACACACACACACACACAGTGACATCTCATAGAATTATGAAGATATTTTAAAATTGGGACTTATCACCATAGTAAAAAAAAAAACAATGTATTAGATAGAGCAATTTACGGATTAGGAAAAATTAATGAAAAAAATTTGAATAATTTACAAAATTTGTTGACTTCATCAAAAATTCAAATAAAGAATTATAAAAATAAAATTCCTTAACCCATGGATTTTCAAAGATAAGCTTTTTTTCATCAGAGGATAAACATTAGTAGTAAAAAAAAAAAAAAAAAAAAAAAAAAAAAAAAAATGCATCAATGGTTAGCATAAATTTGAAAATATAATTATTTTTTTGCGATATAAATAAGAGGCATTTTCAGTAGAATAACAAATTAAAAACAAAAACTAATCAACTAAATTAACCAATCAAATTCATGAACTGTTAATCTGAAGCCAAAGGAAGAATCTGGAATCAAAGTGTGAATTGTAGTATTAAAAAAATCTTTAATTCTTTGTTTGAATTTTTGATGGATCAATAAATATTTTAAGTTTTATTTTTATAATCTATTTTTCCTATTTCACTCTCGTATCTTGTATCTGATAATCTCCAGTATTAATTCTTAGTTATGATGACCCGATGATACATGTGTGCGCACACACTTATATAAACGTTTATTACCTACAGACAGCAGTTTCATGTTTATGCAATCTTCAGTGTAGGAACTGATTATGCCAGTTGAAGGATTCAAACCAGTTGTAAGTCACATTTGTCTCTCCAGCCTGATGTTCAATACGTAGATCAACATCAATTAAAATGGGAAAGAGAACTTAAATTCTGATCAAATAATGTTCAACAGCAAAGGCTAGAACATCACTTTACACCTATATTGACTGCTTATTGGTCCCGTGATTTATTGGAGAGGAGCCTATGTTTTCAGTGGCATCCATGCATGCGTTCATTAGTTTAAACGACTGGCAGATATCCGTCCATTAGTTTTTCTAAAATTTTGCCACGAATTCTATTTCATTGAATAGATGTGCACAGTAAAAAATATTTAGCAAAAATTCTCGTTGCATCCCCAGGAGCACAAAACAGTCAAAAATGGCCCAAAACGACACGTTTTGTCCCATAACTTTGGATCCAGCCATTAGATTTTTCTGAAACTTGGCCAAAATGTGGAGCCGATTGTTCTTAATATAAATATAGTATGGGTGACCCTGGCAAAATTCTAGTCTGTATCCCTGGGACTTTTAATGCTAAAAACGCCCCTTTTTGTGGCTCTTTTTTCATATACTCAACAAAAACTTTGACTATATAGTGGTTTTTCATGGTCAACTCAAATATACATGTATTAAGGCCTTAAACTGCACCATTACTCTGGATGCGACATCCCCAGGGGCTCAAAAGGTGTTGTGACCTATGATTGCAATGAATTTTTGTGAAGCACAGAATGGCACAGTGTGAGTGAAGTTCATTGGATAGGAAATGAGGATTTGCCTTACCACTAACTCAATGTTGGCCCTTCACACTTCTCATCATTTCTTCACTATTTTTTGTGGCTACATCTCACATGTAGCACCAGAGGGAACCATGCACGCGCGGCTTATAAATTATTCTTAAGCCCCACTTGTGTTTTTTTAGTAAGCAATACTATTTTTATATAAATATTTGTCTTACAGACACTAGTGTTTTATGCTTATGCAATCTTCAGATCTTCAGTGGAGAAAATGTTAATCTGCAGTCGTTAACATTCCTGGGTCACCTGTCAGATCATAAATATAATCAAGCCTGACCTCTTGATCTATTTCTTACTACATTATTCCAGTATTTTGTGACAGCTGCGTACGGTTCATTTGGAGGAAGCCGATCACTTTGATATTTGCAAACACATCCTTCATTCTCAACCACAACCCATTGCTCAAAATGACAAGATATTTTAAAGGTTGATAGGGAAGCCTTGGATGTCCTATCGATTAATAACTTCTCTTCCTGCTGAACAGTGTACAAATGAGGCAACTGAAGGGTGCAAAGCTGTCTCTAAGCACTTGTTCCCATACAGGAGTCTAGTGGAGTCATTAAATGTTGTCTATTATGTAAAAAAAATAAATAGATGAACAATAAAGAAACACTCGCTGACTGCATAACTTAAAACTATGAATTATATGCAATGAGTACAAGGTATGTATACAAGAAAGTCTGTATTTTTAACATGTTCGATCAGTTTAGTGTTCCAGGTATAAGAGAAAGGAAAAAGAAGGTTGATATCGCCACCTGTGGGCTGAAGCATGTAACTGCTGGAAATAAGGGGTGATAACTAGGGCTGTGACAACAAAATATTTTCATTATTTTGACTCTTAAGTATATATCCATTAATCTTCAGTTTTTATATAGACTGATGTGGTTCTCTGTTGATTAACTGTCAGATATGTACTAGTCATAAAACTGAAAAGAATATGCTGCTGTCGCAGCACTAGCGATAACCACGTTTCAAACTTAAGTGTTTTGTATTGTTTGTGTGTGCACTGCATGTGAACTAGGGCTGGATGTCAGTTTGACAACACGTCGCTATAGAATTACTATAGCAACTCTACTCTCCCCAATGATTCATTTCGGTCTGTGTAGTTGCCATTGCACAAAGTACAAATAAACAAAAATTTATAGATACTAGAAATGATTGTAAGCAAAATAGCTGAAGTCAAGGGAAGGCCAGGAAATGTTGCAGAAATTCAGAATTTTCAATTTCTGAAAAAATTTTTTAGTGTGGTGAATAATGGGAAATGAAAAATTTCCCTACTCTCCAACAAACATGAGGTTGTTTCAGGTGAAAGTCGCGCTCTTCTGGAGGTTGAAGGCTCGATCTTCATTGCGGGCAACACTAAAAATACAACTGCAAGTCACTTAGAACTTCTACCCTATCATGGCTGATCAAACAAGAACTCCTGAGGATTAAATAAATGGTTCTGCTTGAAATTCTATGAAGATTCCAGAGCTCAACAAGAACACCTGAAGAAGGTTGGAGGTTATATTGACTGAAATGTTATGAAAATAACACTCCAGATGAGAACAGTAGTCCAAAAAATCCAAATATGTATCCATAAAAATGTCCAACTTTGAACTTTAGTAATGGTTTTAATTACATAAAAAAATACAAGAAACAATGAACAAGCACATAGTCTATTGTGATGGTCACATTCATAGTTGTGCAAAGCAACAATAGAATGTAGAGCCTTAGGTAGAATATTTTCCAAACAAACTAGCCTCGTTTTCCCAGAATGCAATATGTGTCGCATTTAGTTTCACTGCCCATTGCATTCCAGGTGATATCAACTCCTTTTCAAAATTGCAATAAAGAATTTCATGCTAAATAATCTCTTAGCATTTTTTCCAATTTCTTTCATTTTTAGATCTGTTTTTTCTTACATTTACTTTTTATTTTGATATTTATTTATTTTTATTTTTATTTTTTTTTTTTTGTTGCGAGGCTCAACTTCCAGTCAGCATTCATGTGTAGATTAGAAAATAAAGCTTACATAATTTTACTTTTTTCTATTTGCAATTTCCAAGTGGTTAAATAACTCATACAATGAGAAAGAAAAAGTGACAGAAAAAATAAATTGAGCATAACAAGAACTAGAAAATGGTCACTCCATGTAATAATTTGGCATGAAACAACAATGCTATACATTTGGAAATTTCTAATTTTTAAATATTCTAATAAAGTTTTGTGTTAAGTAGAGTTCGGGGGTCTAGGTGAGGAAAGTGTTTATGCTAAGAGTTTAAATGTCTACATGCAGAAAGTCCATGATTATGACTGATGTTTTTCATAAATTCCCGTAGCCAACTTATAGCAGTTTGTTTGTAGGCCAAGATGTGTAATAGTGTTTTGACTGATAGATTTGTATTGAGATCCGTTTCCTCTTGCAAAGAGCAGTGATTGTTTGATAATATGATGACCAGACTACATGACATGGTAATAATATAAACCATACTTTTATGAACTTCATCTGGAGACTTTTAAAGGTTCAAAGATGTAGACACACTCCTGCAATGTTCGACTAATTTGAACTCTGTTTACTTTGATTTTATTTTGCTGTTAGTAAATTATAAATTTGTATGTTGCACCTAATTTTTCTTCTGGTGCTACCAGATTCGGTTCGGCTGTCTGAAGATATTGGCTTTGTGACCTAAAATGCATCAAACTTTTTTTTTTTTTTTTTTTTTTTTTTGTCCTTTGCAAGACTTAATCATGTTTTGCAAGTTAAAAAAAAAAAGCAATTTTCTCTACTAAACAAACCAAACACCATGAATGAATATTTGAAGATGTGAAGAATTTGAAGCATGGAGAAAAATGACTGGATTCTGCATTAAATAACTCAAAGGGTTGATATGTGAACAAAACCAAAACTTTTTCTTTCATTTAAAAATTATGTAATTAAAACTTTTTTTTTTTTTTTTTTTTTTTTTTTTTTTTTACATAAATGTTTTCATTTATGGAAAATGAAATGCACTTACTTTTAAACTTTACCAAAAATAAAAAAAATGTAATTTCTTTCTGTCAACATCAAGTTGGTACACACAGTATTACATATATATAAATTATTTGACATAGTTGATTTGACTGGTTTAAAAATGTACTAATAATTTGTTTAAATATGCAGGTGTTGAAGGTGGTGAAACTGCTTGCAAGCTTGCCCGCAAATGGGCCTACAAAGTGAAAAAGATCCCTAACAACCAAGCCAAGATTGTGTTTGCTGATGGCAATTTTTGGGGTCGTACTCTGGCTGCCATCTCTTCATCCACAGACCCAAGCAGCTATGATGGCTATGGACCGTACATGCCAGGATTCTCAGTCGTGCCCTACAATGATCTTTCAGCCCTTGAGGTTCGTACTTTTTCCTTTCCTACAAAATTGTGCCCATAAATGTATGCTTTGCATGAAGTTCTGCTCGTCAGCCTCAGCTATTCATTATACTAACAAGATTATGGTATATATGTTCAGAGATTTGTTAGGATAAGTTCATATATCATCAAACAAATAGCATTTTAGCAAATCACAAGAATTTTAAAAGGGTTCCAATAACTCTTGGAGCGAAGTTGATGAATATCGATGAATTTGATCATTTCTTCAGAATAATTATGCAGTAAGAATACCATTATATATCTTATACTAGCAGGAAGACTTGACGTTGCCTGGGATTTAATGAGGATCAACTAATGTTCCACACTTTCAATATTTTTATCTTCAATCTGAAATCTCCCATGTTGCAATTGAATCGATTGCTTGCTCTTGTCGAGGACCCACTGTGGTGTACTGGCAGGAAGCTTTTATGCCTCTCTACAGTGAATTAGTACATGATACATTGTAGTCTACATTGCATTGTGGGAAATCTACTGTTGATTGTATAGTAATTTTTATATAATAGTCTGAATTAAAGTTTAAAATGCAAAAGGCAATTACCATGGTTCAATTTTGCTCTAAACAGAAACCTTCATTTTGAACATGCCATGTCTAAAGAACCTACTGTTTGATACGCTGTGCCCTTCTGCTTGTGCAGTGATGAAACTTCTCAAATGCACTTGTGATGTTAGGCTGTATAAAGGTGTTCACTTTGTTCAAAATCAAACTGTTCCTTTTGTTTTTTTTTTTGAGTTTTTTTTTTATTGATTTTCCATACTTATTGGGAGGGCATTCTGATAAAAACCTATCCAGGAACGCTCCCAGCTTTTTCAGAGTCCTTAGGAACACACGCACGCACGCACACATACTAGATGATTTCTGTTAAATATCGCAGCTGCCTTTTATATATATAAGTGGAGATATTTAAAAAAAAAAAAAAAAAAAAAAAAAATTGATGTCCTATTTATAGGACAGTGGGATCGAATGGATTAAAGAAATTATAGATGTATTGTGACAGTCATGCGCAGGAGCGCGTAAGAACAGAGTATATACTTTTATTGGATTGTAGAAATGGAACCCCCGTCACTTGTTCCAATGCACTGAGTAACCGTCTGTCTTGCAATGTCACCTGTTCACCGTCTGCATAGCAAACGAAAAAATCCTCCAAGTGACCTGCTTTATATTACATTCACCCACGTGAATCTCGCAAGATCACATGAGACCATTTCTGTTAAATATTGCATATTGGTTTCTCATTTTCCTGTCCAACGCACATGACAGGCAGACACGTGGGCGCTTCACAGGTAGGCCATTTGTATGTCAGTTTCTATTTTTCCCCTCACATGGATACCTCTTAAAATATTAGAATGCACTATGTAAATATTAGTTCAAACAACATTAATAAAAAGCGGGAATTTAATAGATAAAAAGCAGATTGTTGTTGACTATATGTGACTTATTTATGTTGGTCTTTGGAATTCTACATCAAAAATGTCAGAACTCTTTTGCACTAACATCACAATTCATACCAACTCCTATTAACTTAAATTGTAATTCAAGACCCCCAACTCTCAACAGCAATGCTCTCTCGGCTATCAAAAACCTCTACTTGTTCTCTCCAATTCATCCTGGTCCTGGATATGACCTAAAACTATATCCGATGGTGAGGCCCAACCTTGTGGGGTTTGGGGAGTGTGGAGCCACCCTTTAATTGCCATTGCTCTGAGGTCCACTCTGACCCAGAGTGGTAGTACCTGTTAGGGTCCCAACTATGGGTTAAATAGAAGCTGACTTAAAAAAAAAATATATATATATATATATATATATATATATATATATATATATATATAAATACCCTGAAAGATTCGGCATTAAATAATCTGAAAAAGGTTGATATGCCGTAAAACAACCAACCAGCCATAAAACAAAAACTACCAATTCATCCTTCTAATAGCCATTATTCCCCTCATATGCAAATTACTGCCACATGGATGTAAAGAATGTATCTACAAAATTAAACATTAGTTTTATTTTTCCTCCTTAGATTCTGTCAATTTATGCAGCCACTTGTAATATTTTCTGTTAACAGGAATAAACTTGGAGAAATATGAAAATTAAGTTTTAAAATAAACTAATTGATAATTGAGTAAATATATTACATAATTATATATGCCTTCAATAAGTCTCCAGACTTTTGTACAGGCATTTAAAATTTTCATGGACCCTTCAAAATTCAATGTTATTGCTACATATCTTGTGAGATGACTGATCAATTTTTATGATTTCAGATTCAAATGAACAGCTACAGCAGGAGTTGGAATACACCCCACTAAAGTCTGATTGTCACGGCTGGTGAATTTCAAAAATGCAATCTGGACGTGAGGACAATTTAGAAGAATAATATGCCATAAAATTCTGTGAGGGATGAGTGGTAGTTAGAACAGCAAAGTTAATTGGCCAAATAAAGAATTTCATAGATCAGGACCGTCGTGTGTCTATAGAAAGTAAGTGCATAGTTTGATGTCGGTGTGGAAAATGTACACGCAATTATTTGCAAGGAACTGAAGATGCAGAAGACTTGTGCAAAGTTTGTCTCCGGTGCTTAGAGAATTCCATCCTCATCACAGACTATTTGACCAAGATGGGCATCAAGACACTTCTTCACCCTCCATAGTCCAGATCTTGCTCCCTGTGACTTTTGGCTATTCTCTAAGCTCAAGGAAAACCTTAGAGGCTGTTGAGATGAAAGAGACTATGACGAGGGTCATCGACACACTTGCACAAGAGGACTTCCACGGGGCCTTCAAGAAGTTGTTGGCATGGTACAAGTGCATTGCAGCTGGAGGAGATTACTTCGAAGGGGACTAGAGTTTCATGGTACTTGTACAATTTAATCAAGACATTAAAAAATGAAAATATCAAAAAAAGTTTAAATTGTACGTATCCGTTATGAAATGAAGTTCTCTGGAAAAAAATTTCACTTAATTTCATCAATTATTTTTTTTACAGTGAAAAAATAATTTGATACCAAGCAAAAGGTCCAAATTTTAGGAAGAAAAGCTAATATTAAAGATGGGAAGGAAGTGTTAGCGCTTTAAATTGAGTTATCTTCCTGTGGCGTTTCTAAAAAATCCAAACAAAAATTATAAAAATTCAGTGCTGTCATAAAAACATTTTTTTCCGCTGTAAAAAAAAAAAAAAAACTACTCAATCAAATTAAGTGAAATTTTTTTCAGATATCTTCAGTTCAAAACGGGATACGTAGAATATAACTTCTTTTTTTTTTTTTCATTTTTTAATGTCTTGATTAAACAAGTACCTAATATGTGTACTATCAATAAAAGTGCCCTCATGAAAAAAATTTAGAAACTTATTGAAGGCACCTCATATTTGCATTATAAGTATGGATGATCTAATAGAATAGAATGATAGAATATAAATTGATAATTAATGATTCTATTGAATTACTATAGATGTTTGAGTAGAAATTGATTTGAATAAGATTGAGATACAACTTGTCCTGCCTGATGTCCTTGCATGAAAAAAATAATGAAAATTGAAGTAAAAATTGAGAAAACTGCTTTGATTTAAATAATTGCAGGTAGTGAAAAATAAGTATTAAGTGTTAATTTTTTTTTTTTTTTTTTTTCATCGATTTAAAATTTTTATCAATTGAATGACAAATTGTTTAATTTTACTTAAGTTGAAGTTCTCAGAAATCAAAGGTTCTATTCCTAAGAGCTAACACTTAATCTTGATATGAGATACAGATTCGAATATTTGCTTAACCCTCAACTGGTTTTGCCCTCACTTGTCTGTGGGCGAAACCAATAGGCACTGTCAATCATAGTTAAAATTTTCATAATTGTGATGTGTGTGAAAGGACAAAAGGAAAAACAAATTAAGCACATGAATAAATAAAAACAAGAGCTTGACTGGTTTTGTTCAAATCAAACTTTTTTTTCTTAAGACATTTCTTTGATCTGAAAGAAACTGGTAAAGGTCTTGGTGTTAATGATTTAATCACGTTTAACTTGTTTTTCCTTTTTCCAAATATTAAGATTGTTCCAAAAGAAACTGGGCAGAATAAATCAAAATAAAATCTGCCAGTAAAAAAATTAATGTTTAATTGTCAGTGGTTGGAGTAAAACTTTTCTAAACATGTCTAATCAGCGGAACTACCCCCCCTCCTCAATCCTTACATATTGGTAGGACATGGATATTAATCATATACATGCATAAAATAAATACCATGTAAGAACGTGTGTGTGTGTGTGTGTGTGTGTGAAAATAAAAAATCACCTTTTTCTTCACCATATTCCCTCTGCTTCACTTTTTTGTTTTCAAGTAAGATCTTTGACCTACTTGTTGTTTCATCAAATACTTCTGCATGCAAAATCCAATCCCGCATTTAACTAATTCCTACCCTCTGGTGAGAAGGAAAGTATTTCTTTGAAACTCCGGATTAAGGACTATGCATTTATCTAGTGTTTCCTTTTCAGATTAAATGTTTTTAACTCATTTCAAAGTGTTTTTTAACATTTTATTAACTGTTTGCTCATTCATATATATATATATATATATATATATATATTACAGCTCTTGGTATGAAGTTTAAAATTCTTTCTGCTGATCTTTAGTGGATGATCATGGGCTCATGTAATTTCCTTTATCCAAATATGGTTTATTATCCAGAAAGAACTGAAAGATCCAAACACTTGTGCTTTCATGGTAGAACCTATCCAAGGTGAGGCAGGTGTGGTTGTACCTGATGAAGGATACTTAACTGGAATCAGGAAACTCTGCGACAAATACAATGT
This sequence comes from Euprymna scolopes, assembly GCF_053919585.1. Taxonomy (NCBI): domain Eukaryota; kingdom Metazoa; phylum Mollusca; class Cephalopoda; order Sepiida; family Sepiolidae; genus Euprymna; species Euprymna scolopes. The sequence continues at coordinate 29,838,680 of NC_136502.1, forward strand.
TCTGTGGATTGCAGATGAGGTACAGACTGGACTTGCTCGGACGGGAAAGTAAGTTGAAGAACTATTTTTTTTTTATTGTCTATGTCCACTTTAATTTTTTTTTTTTTTTTTTTTTTTTTTTTTTTTTTTTTTTTTTTAAAGAACAAAAAGTATAACATTATGTGAAACGGATGGTTTTAGACTATTTCTGAGACAGAGCACAAAAATTATATTCTAAACAATGTAGCCATTTACACAACTGGATAAAGTGTTTGCTTAATTTTTTATCTATCAAAGATGTGATTTCTCTTAATTGTGATCTAACGAGAACCAGTATCAGTATAGCAATGTTGTCATACTCCACATTTTTGTGTTTTAGTTTTTATCACTGCTAGGACACTTTATAACTCAACAAAATGGCCTTGTGACTCTTGTGTACTTCATTTTGTCCTTCAACCCTCACAATGTTTCAGACAAAGAGGGAAGAATTGTTTTCTGGGTTAGAATCTATTCATCTTAACACATTATTTGCTAGCTTTGACCTTGAAGTGATTTATTTTATTTTTAAGCACCTTATGTTCTACATCAAGTGGCTTCATGTCTTGTGTGGAGCAATTTCCATTAATTAATTCCATTATAGTGTTTATTCAGATTGGCATTTATGGCGATAAACATAAATCAACTTTTTGTCGCGTACCTACTTGTCACAGAATGATATATTTTAAAAATCACAAAAATTAGTCAAGTAGTTTTCTTTTTATATTTTCAAAACGAATGTTTTTTTTATACTGATTGTTTCATTTTACTTTGAGTTCTCAGAAATCAAAGGGTCTATTCCTAGGAGCTGAAGTGAAGAAAGGCCAAAATTTCAAATTTAGTTTAAAACATATAAAATGACCCTTCTAAAAAGTTTTCATAATTTGAAAATTTTATTTTCTGAAATAATGAAAATACACGTTATGTTAATAAATTGTTTGGTTTTAAATCTTGCGTTTCTGCTGTCTTTCCGACATTACTCCCCCCCCCCATCCCTAAAACAAATTTATTGCTATTGATTTTACCATTGTTGCTACTTTTCCATGGAGTGAAATCTGGTTTTATTGAATATCTAGCGGGGAGTACCCAGCGTTGCCCGCTTGGAGGATATTGGTACAAGGATGAAGTGATGTTAAGAATGGCTTCAATGTGGTTAAAAAAAAAAAAAACAAAGGGATAAAGAGGTGGGTAATTAGTTTTCCACGCTAACCATTAGGCCACAGAGGATAGTGAATTCAATGAGTTGGTAATTAACGTACGAATCATAGGAGCCGCCACGCATACAGAAATGAATGTTGCTTTTAAACCTGGCTTGATGGGGGGCACAGTAAGCTTTATTAAATGCTGCTTCCCACTTTCTGTTTGCGTTCGAATAATTTTGCTTTATTATACGAAAAAGACATACACTCAAAACAACTGCACAGTTGGAATTTTTAACTCTAGCCAAAAAAAAGAACGGTATCCGGTTGCGAATCTCAGATATTATGATCACGGAAGTATAGAAAGATTAAAAAAAAAAATACTTGATCAAATTACGTGATTTTTGGAATATTTCATCTGACACGTACATCATACAGGTTTTTCTGTATTTTTGCTTTTAATTGCCACCATAAGTGCCAATTTGAACAAGCATAAAAAAGCTTATGCTTGGCACTAACGTAAGGGAGGTAATTAATTCCATAGCGTTCAAGGGAAATAACTCGTAATCAGTAAACGTGGTTTTAACTCGTATAAATCTACTCTATTTATTAAGGATATAATTCTTTCATGCCTTCTATTAAAATAGCGTTTTCTGAAGTTTTTTTTTTTTTTTTTTTTTTTTCATTCATAGTAAGCTGACAAAAAGATAGCGGATGATATACCTGTGTGTAAACTAAAGAATATATTGCATAAATTATTAAATGACTAAAAATGATGTAAACCGATATTTTCCGCCTCTCCTTTTGCATAAGTGGCAGTGGTTACCGGCATGATCTTAACAAGCCTTGTCCACATTCTCTCTGAACTATACAGTTTTCACTGATATTTATAGGGAAGAGGTATGTATCCACCATTCTTAATGCTAAAGCATGAAGGAAATTGTAGGATGACATGGACTATCGATTTTCCGTAAAAAAAAAAAAAAAAAATCTGTGAAATATAAGAGCCGTGCAAGCAGTTAGGGCCATTGAATGACTCCTTTTATATCTCCGAACAATTTTCATGTACTTGGTGAACAGTTGAAGAGTTTTTTTGTTTTTTTTTTCTCTTGGCAACATTTTCATCTCTGGTATATTCATGTGGAATGTTTAAAATCCAAAAATGTTTACATTTCACATTTAAAAAAAAAAAAAAAAAAAAAAAAACAAACAAACAAAACTAAGCAAAACTAATTTTTTAATTGGTTTATATTTGAATTTCTATCCTCACCTTGGATGCTATTCTCGGGTTTCGACTAATGTAATCTCCGATCTTGTTCAGGTGCATCTTGTCAAATTCAGAAATCTTCATGGCTAACAGAACTTTGGACAGTTCTTCATTTGATTGACAGGGTTAATTGTTCTTGTTCTGTTAGCTATAACCTGGAATTTGTTTAATTTGTAGTTATCATGTGTATCAAGGATTGAATTTCAACCTCCAGAAGAAATGATTGATGCTCATGCCTTTATTTGTTGCACCGTCATGAATTTAAGGTTTAGTTCGAAATTGCTTATAGGTTTTCAAGTTTTAAAAATTATACCTGATGAAAATTGGTAGTTACATTCGCTGAAACATGGATACATGGTGCGACAGATAAAGATGTTGAGTACAATCAACTTTTAGTGATGTTCTAGAAGAGGTTGAAGATTCAATCATCACTACGGACAATATTAATTATCAGATAATGATTTATCCAAGACTTTGCTGACGAATGGTTTAGATAAAGGGTTCAGTTTGGAGTCCTGTATAGGTACTCAACAAAATGTACGTGAAGGAAATCTGAGATTATCTCAGCTGAAATATAAGAATAACCTTCAAGATGAGAATAACAGATCAAATAGAAATTATCGTTATCTATAAGATAAATCTCGCCTGTCTGTTTAAATGTGTGTATGTCTGCCTAAAACTTTCGACAGAGGCGACGGATTTTCATGCTCGGTATCGTTTTGAAGCTCAACCCTCATCCCTGAGTGGCTTCCGGGCCTTGATAAGTGGTGATCACTGTAAAAAAAAAAAAAAAAAAAAAAAAAATCCTTCGCCCTCAACTGGGCACTTTTCTACAGGGAGAGATCGCTTTTTTTCACCGATATTTTTCGAAAGTTCTCCCCTCTTTTTGATTGACTAGTGTTAAGTTAAACATTCATCACTTCAGGTTTGGTGATGGGTGCAACAGCAGACATCAAGTTTTTTTTATAATTTTATTTTATTTCACTTTTTTTCATCCTTCGCGGTACGGGTTTTGAGTCTACCTGCCTACTACCACTTTCTTTTTTGCTCAACACACCTCCAAACACCCAGGCTAGTTTTAAATATAAAGTGAGGATCAAATAATTCTCATACTCCATTAAGTGCGATTCTTATAGCTTGAACAATTGTTCTGGCTATTAGAACAGCTTTGTTGTCTATAAACTCACCATTCAACCATCAGCATTAGGTTTAAGCTGCACAGCCATCTTTTTTATATTGTTTTGCAATCTGCTGCTGATAAAATGCTTTGATGACATCTAATTGGTTGGCGCAAGTGACAATATGTGCCAAAGAGAAATGGTGTCCTGTTCTAAACATTAAGTTATAAACATCTGGTTTTGTCAGAAGTGTAGTTATAAGTAGGTTCGGCACTAGAAAGAACCAAATGTGCAGGTTTTGTTAGAATACCAAATCATAAACAAGGTTTCCTTGGATAATCGATCATATCAATTAGAAACTTTGTGGGAATGAATAATGAAATGTGTGGATTTTTTTTCTACAAAGTAATTTCCAATGATTCCTGTTCCCAAATTGTAAACATTCATTATAAATGGATGTGTGTGTGTCTATTATTATAGAAATATGAATAAATTAATTTTTTGTTTCCTAAAGTTTTATATGTATGTATGTATGTGTATGTACGGGAGCCCTCTCCACCCCAATACACATATACACACGCACAAATATACATGGTGCTAGTTGGCCGTTGACCCAAAAAGAGTTCATTCACCCTTTGGAAGGTTTTGTTTTTAATCCTTCAGGGAGACTAGCCGCCCTCCTCACCAAACAAGTCTGGTGGGGGAACCAGTTTAGTCGCCGGTGACCCGACCACAAGGCAGGTAGTACTGGGTTACATGGTACCAGTAGCATATGACATGACCGTGGTGAAGGCAACCTTTCTAGGAGAAGCAAATCTCTGATTTAAAAAACCATAAAGCGGAAGACCCGCATTAAGCTGGTCTGCAGTTTAATTTGTTGCTGGCTATCTTGCTCTTGCTTGTTGCTGGATCTCAACATTTTGAACCGAGAGAGAGACTTAGCTGTCATACAAAGCTGAGACTCTGTAACATCTTTGTATAGATACTCCCTCAGGTATTTGGGCTCATGGATTTTAAATGTCTGAGGGAGTGGCACTTGTTTGACAAGATATTGCAATCATCATGTGTATGTGTATATATATATATATATATATATATATATATATATATATATACACACACACACACACACACACACACACACAGAGAGGGTGCCCACAAAGTCTGGCTACATAATGTAGCCAGACTTTGATTGTTCTTGTTTTGTTAGCTATAACCTGAATATGAAATCAAAAATACATGATATATTATACTTTAGTTCTGTGATTGAATTATGTTTGAAAAATTTGTTTGGGTTGTTCCAATTAGCTGTAGTCTATAATTAACTGAAGAAGTCACGCATCTCTCTCCATCCCCTCACATTATGTTGATTTAAACACTCTAATAATTTTTAATATCTCTATGAATAATTAGGGAAAGTGATTTCTTTAGGTATTGTCAGGTATCTGTACACGCCACAAGCACAAGTGTAAATTAGATAGCAAAATGTCTGTTCTATTTCTATGTAAGAACAAGAGTTTTTAGATGAGGATTGATTATTTGTATTATTTAGATTACTTATTCTCAGATTTTGGCTGATGTAACCTAGGACTTTCTTCAGCTATGCTTTGTTGAACACAAATCTTAATAAAATGAACTAAATTCTTTATTTAATCCACAGGAGTAGATTATTTTCATTCGATCGAGTTTAAAAACCTTCAACTTCCTTAAAAAAAACTAGAATTGATCAGTATGTAACAATTTTATCTGCTGCATCATACATACAGTCTATACTAATTATTATAAAAATGGTTTAAGATTTTTACCCTGTAATAACTGAAGTTCAAAATATTTTGTAAATTTCAGATCAACAAGACAGACTTGGAGAAGGTCAAAGATTACATTGTTTTGAATGTTGAAATAAACATCAAATTCTCATCTGAATGATCCAAGTATTTTAACTGTACACGAATGTCTCGCGAATTTTCAAATTAAATCAAAGTAGAAAAAAATGGTGGTATTGGTTGTGTATCCAATGCATCATGGATATGTGTAGTAATACGCATATTCTGTGGGTTTCTTGTTCCATCTTTCTTTTGTAACTAGTACTTTCGCTTTAATTGATCAAAGGCTAGTCATGTGATGCTTTTCTGCATTATATTTGGTTTAAGAAGCAGAATGGAGTGCAAAAAGTCTTTATATAATTTACCTATAATGAATCCTTATTTGTATAATTTTTACCTTTTCAGAATGTTGGCTGTTGATCATGAAAATGCCCGGCCTGACATTGTCATTTTGGGAAAAGCTCTTTCTGGTGGTGTCTTACCTGTAAGTTCTTTTTGATTTTGTTTTTATTATAAGCACAAAAAAGTGAATTTTTTTTTTTTTATATTTTTAGTTTTTTTTTTTTCATTTTGTCTTTATTTTATTTTAGTTTAAAAAGTTAATTTTGTTTCACCTGTATTTCGCTTTCATCAGAAATGTAATAAATCTGTATAAGCCAGATCGGTTGTTTCGAATTTAAACAGATTTTCAGGTTTTAAATATCAAACTGTACTAAAACAGCACCCATTCTAGGTGGCTTGAACTGGCTTCCTACTTTGGAGAAAGTTTCATGGAAATATCAAATACACAAATGGTTCCCAGTCATGTGTATATTTCCATTAGGCAAATGCTTGTCAGGTTCTTGCAGGGAGGTATCATTGTCTTACATACAGTGCCTGGTATTCTCAAATGGTCACTCATTTCACTACTGACTAGGCTCAGTATTGCTTAACTTTGGAGATCTATGAACTAGTGTCAATATGATTATGCTATATATATATATATATATATATATATATATATAAATTCGAAATTCATGTTTTTGCTGATGGTTGCTATTTAAAAAAAAAAAAAAAAATAGATTGATGTCAACCGTTTGGATCAACATACATTAAAAGCAGATGTGAGACATTGGCTGGTTTTGCCTACTTTAGAATTTGAGACACTTGAAAATTCCTAAGAATGAAATGCTTATCAGAATTGCTAAAAAGCATAAACGGATTTATCTCTATTGATTTTATAAGTGATAGTAAGTGATCAGCTAAAATGTTTTCTCAAATGCGGCACATTCAACTATTCTATTTGATAACTTAGACAAATATCTTTCTACTTGAAAAAAAATATTAACGGATTGGTTTTTATATTTTTGGAAATATACTTTAGTTATTAAGTTCTAATAACCTAACATCTTGTCTTCAGCTATTATGGATATTAGCCTAATCTAATTAACCTGCATGTATGCTATCCATTTTTTTTGTTTTGTTTTGTTTTTTTTTTTTGTTTTTTTTTACAAAGAGGAAAGATTGCTGTTTACTGGGTCAGAATCTATCCATCTAACTTCTCTTTAATTAGTTTTTTAACAATGGAGTATTTTAATTTTTTTAGCTCCTTACATCAAGTGGTTTCCTACCTTGTTTTGAACAATTTCCATAAAAAAAAAAGGCAAATTGTTTTAATAATTTTTATTTTTGAAGTTTGACATTCAATAAATTTGAAGAGGCTGGGGATAAAAAATCTGCTGTCAACATTAGCCAATGTTTTTCATAAAAAAACTGAATATGTAGGTTCCACCATCCTGGACCTAAGTTTAAATTTTAACATTATGGTGATAGAAAATCTTTAAAAGAATGTAATTATCCTTATTATTAATGTTACGTTTAATGGCCTTTACGTATATTGTTATTGGAATTTATTTTAATTGCTTTGTTTTTTCTTTTTTTTGTTTGCTTTTTCTTAATTTTTAATTTATTTTTTATTTTTGTTTTACTTTAATTAAATATGATAGAATATATGTTTATTTAATTTTAGGTATCTGCCATTTTAGCTGATGATGAAGTCATGTTGACGATTAAACCAGGAGAGCATGGATCTACGTTTGGCGGCAATCCCCTAGCATGTCGAGTGTCCATGGCAGCCTTGGATGTCATCAAGGAGGAACATTTGTCTGAAAGAGCAGACAAGCTTGGTCAACATTTGCGTAAAGAACTTGTCAAACTTCCAAAGTCTGTTGTCAAATTGGTTAGAGGAAGGGGATTACTTAATGCCATTGTTATTGATTCAAGTAAGTTTCATTTCTATTGATTTTTTTTTTTTTTTTTTTTTTTTTTTTTTTTTTTTTTTACATAGTATATGTACAACACTTTTTGCTTTATTTTTATTGTCATTTTCCTGTTTTCTACATAAATAAAACAGATGAATGTGTTTGTGGTGAGGAAATGATCATACATAAAGGATGTTTTCTAAGATCTTTGTTTTGATGGATAGATACATGAATGTCGGCAATAATTTATATGTATAGAATTGTTATGGATGATTAATGTGTAATAAGCATTATGCTTTGAAATGCCAAAGCTTAACGTTTATTTTGTTTTTGTTTTTTTTTGTTTTTTTCTTATTGATCTGATTTAAAGTTTTCTTGCACATTGAATCTCATCTTTTATATGTATATAGGGTTTTTTTATTTATTGCCATATATTCAATCATGATTTTTTTTTTTTCTGTTTGTATTTCAACAGAATATGATGCTTGGGACGTCTGCTTGCAACTGAGAGATGAGGGTCTTATTGCCAAACCGACACATGGTGATATTATCCGTTTTGCTCCTCCACTGGTCATATCCGAAACTGAGATTAATGAATGCATTGATATAATCTCTCGCACAATCAACAATATAGCAAATAATTAAGCTTAATCTCCACGCTAACGAAAAACGTCCATGACATTGCAGGGAGTAAAAAAAATTGTGTGTGAGATATGTATAATGGGTAGGAGGCATACATTAGTTAGCTAAGGTTTCAGTCTATGTACTCTTCAGAACCACAATCTTATTCAATCAATAAAAATATTTACTATGTTTAAAGGTGTGGTATGGGAGGATCTGGTGATTCCAAATAGGGTTTTTGTATGTGAGGATGGGGGGGGGGGTAAGATTTTTCGAAGTGGTTTAAAATGTTTTTTTTTTTCTTTAATTATGCAATATATTAGGTCTTTTGAAGTTCTGGAAAAAAATGAAAAGCATATTGTAGTGAAATATGTAAAGATATTTACATATTGAAATGCAGCATTTCAAAGAATTGAATAATTCATCAACATGAAACCATTGGTGTGACAAAAACTAAATTTGTAAATATCTTAAATCTATATTAAAAAGTATAATGAACTTTTCAAAAAAGATCGTTTATACTTTCTCACTAATGTGTGTATGTATGTATGTATATATATATATATATAATATATATATATATATATATATATATATATATATATATATATATTAGTGTATGTGCATACACGTTTTCTTTTTAAAAGTTCATCAAAAGATCAAATGAAAAAATATTGTGGAAACAAAACAGGAGCAATTTCCTTTTTTACACTGTATGGGAAAAGTTAGCTATGTGCAAAGTATCCAGAACCTTTTTTTTTTTTTTTTTTTTTTTTTTTTTTTTTCTTCCCTCTTTAACCAGTGCCATCTTTGGATACTTAGCATCTGCACCTTTTAGCACTTAGTTGTTGACTTGGCTCCTTAATAAAAAAAATACTTGTTAATTTTTTTTCCTATTTCATTAACACAAAAACATTGTTTCTGTCTTGAAAACAATGATTCACTGCTGCAACGGGCATTAACGTTTTCACTCTTTTGTTTCTCTTTCACTTCTTGTATGCAAATAACAAATAAAGTCTTTGTCTTTACACTTTACTGCAGTTTCAGTTTGAGCGTCAAATGTATTTTCTGTATACATTTGAATGTAAGCTCAAACTAGCCACAAATTTTAAACTAGCGCGCATATATATATATATATATATATATATATATATATTGGTGCTCTAAGAATTAGAAAAAAAAAAAAAAAAAAAAAACATGCAGAGAACTATATCTCTGTATGGACCTAAACAATTGTATGCCTGTAAAGTAAATATACTGAACCTTTTTTTTTTTTTTTTTTTTTTTTTTAATTGATCAAGAGTATTAAAGAAATTCTGTTAGCAACACAGCATATATAAGTAAACAATACTATGTTAAATTCCAATGAGCAAATCTTTATTTTTCAATTTTTTTATATCAAAATTAAAAACAATTCAGTGTTAGATATCCAACTTTTGTGTTTCTGGGTTAGAAATAACTTTAGTGCCTATCTAAATTTAGCAATATACTTACAATAGCTTTTTGATAAAAAAGTGTTTTCATAATACTTCATTAAATATTAGATAAACTTGTGTTGTAAGTAATGTTACACAATTCATAAATCCGTTTTGTTTGAGTAACTTGGTTCTATATAAGATGTATGTTAAAAATTTGCTCAACTTCCCCCCCCCCCCCAGGTAAGGTCATCTGTCTTCTGAATTGCGTAAATGAAAAATCTTGGTAATTACAGGTTTATTCATAGTCGTTTGTTTGTGCAAGAAACAGTTGTAAAGTTATATTGAAGTGTTTTGACTTTCGGTAAGAAAAATTAAATAAAAACGAAATCATTGGAATTTAACAAATCACTGTTTCTTTATATATTAGTTCATTTGTACATTTTTTTTCTCTTTCAAATAGAACAAAATGATAACGTTAAATATGATGATGAATTGTAATATATTTTTACTTATCAGATATCCGCATTGCATAACAATGAGATAAAAATCTGAACAGAAAACGCTATTATGAATATATGATAGAAAATGTAAAGGCATGAAGCACGGGCAACAGATAAATGCAATAAATAACTTATTTGTTGTCTTTACGATGCACACACACACACATATATGCAAATCTGCAGTTGAATCTTTTTCTAGGTCATTCATATATGTATGGATGTACAGAACGATATAAAAACAGAATCTTTATATTAAAGGGAAATAAAGGATTATTAACAAAATTGTTTCTATTTTTTCTATTTTTTTTTTCTTACAGAAAACAATTGCTATCATGTTTATTTTTTTTTTATTTTTTATCATCATAACTAAATTAAATCATTGTACCGTGCTCAGGTTGCACTATAACTCCTAAATAGTACATAGGATATATTGTCCTGGTGCTACCAGATCGGGCTGTCTAGGGATACTGGCCTCCTGATTAAAAATGCACCAAATGTTAAAGGTTTATTTTCTTGTCTCTTTGCAAAATGTTATGTGATTGTGATGACTGGGAGTATTCACTGCAACATTTTATATTAAAAAAAAAAAAAAAAAAAAAAAAAATCAGAATGGAGTTTAAAAAAAAAAAAAAAAGTAAATGTAATAACTACTTTTACAATAAACGGGATGGTCTAAGGGAGATATAGTGTTAGAACAAAAACCTGAAGTTAAAAGTACTTAAATAACATTCAATATCAAGATTTAGAAAAATCTATATTTACTAAGATGTTGTCCCTTGTGGTTTGTTTGAAGAATAGTTTAGACTTGACGTTCAGTTTGCATATTAATAACCAAGTTTCATTCATTTCTTATTTGGCCGGAGTTAGCTTCTAGCAAAGTCGCCCCAGCTTCACATCCCTTTGAATTTAGTGTCAATTGTAACGCCTCCGTGCAGCTCAGCTCAGGTGCACAGGCTCGTGATTGAAATGCACCTGTAGCCGATACTTGTGGCGTTACGTTTCCCGTGGTTTCGTCTAGTGGTCGAATTCGTCTTCGGTCGTCGTCGGTCTCTCCTTCAGGTTCTGCTTTCAAATCAGCTTCCAACCGTCACCTGAGCTATCGGAGAAATATATTGCATTCACAACGGCGTTCCAATCAAAGAAAAAGTCAAAACTTAATTGGTTAACACAGAATTGATTATTGTCTTTAACTTTACAATATAATAGTTACACACTGCCTGGTCATGCAACTTAGGGGGCTGGCAGTTTTGTTTCTTTTACCAAGTTCTCCGTTCTTCATCTACCGTCCGTCCACGACAAGGGATCAGCGAAAACAGACCCCAATTAGCCAAGTGTTTTGTTTTTATCAAATCAGTAATTCCTCCGTCCACCTTTTTGGAGTTATTCTTTCTTTCTACCATTTCCTCTCCCTCTCTTTTATCGTATTAATTTGTACTCCCTTTTCCTTTTTCCTCTTTTGAATTTCCTCTCCTCTCTCTGTTTCCCTAATTTCTACTCCTTCTCTCGGCTTTTATCTATGCCAATTTTTAACCCTCATTGCACTGAGGTGTTACTTATCAATAATTTAGTCACCTCCAGGTCGACCATGTCACTTCACAGGGTTTTAAAAACAACCTCTTCGTTGTTAACAGATTTTTAACAGCCATTATATCGGGAGAAATTCTCGTTTGTTTTTCTCTTAAAGACCCCACCCTGGCCATGATGTGATAAGCGACAATTATTTATCTCCACGAGTCAACATTTTCGGCTGCCGACCCTGTATTGCTTTTTCTGCCAACTCTAGAATCTCATTATCGTTTATTTATTTATTTCCCATCAAAATATTCACTATTTCTTCTCATAAACATCTGTTTTTCCTTGACCAAGTTTCAGTATGTACCCCCCCCCATACCTCATCCTCTATTTGAAAAGCAAGATCATCTGGTGACGCCAGGGATCTCGTCATAAATAACTGGTTTTACAAATGCATACTCTTCTATTTATAGTAATCGTTGGAGAATGTCCCAGAATCCAATAATTTAGAACACTTAGTTTTCGGAACCTTCTGGAACCAACGAAAAAAAAGAATACTTTTTTTCAGTTATATTTGAAGCCTCCAGAAATGGTTAAAAGGATATTAATACTTAGAGTTGAATTACGTTTGTAAGAACATATGACAAAAGCCTGATTCTGTTCTGCAAAGGCGAAAGCAATTTCTTTTTCTTATTCCCCTGCCCAAATTGCCATGGGTGTGAACCTGTGATGCTAAGAACACGATAGTGGAGCAATCCATAACCCGGAAAAGTGGATATGCACATTGTAGCTCTCCATTTAGTCTCTTATCTGGACCAGATGAATGATTAGAGGCTTAATCTGATCAATCAGCTGATCACATCAAGCCCCCTTCATATAAAACCCATGCAACCTACTGACGCAAAAAACGATATTTTTAGATCTTAAACATAATGGAAAAACTTATAATCCACCACTCATAAATAATACCCAAAATGTTGTTTGAGGAGCATTTGGTTAACTTGTGGTTAAAACACTGACATAGCAATGTCATCTTTTTCAATTTTTCTCAAAAGCAAAATCCAAGGAAAACGGGTATTCAGTGTTCTACCAAAATCAAGTATGTCATCCCTATGATGAATTATCCCCCCCCCCCACACACACACCTATGGCACTTATCACAAAGGGCTTCTATGTTGTTGGTGGTGAAGGAAGCAAAGGTGATGAAAAAAAAAATCACACATGGATTATTTTTTTCCTCTCAAATTCTTAAAAAGATACTCTTGAAGAAGAAACCAACCCATTAAACCAACAAAATTGGATTATCAATACAAACGATTAATATAAAAATAAACAAGTCCTCTAAAAAGGAAGAAATGAAAAGTACAACCAACTGAAGATGCTAAGAAAAGGATATATTAACGCTTTGAATAAAAAATTAAAAAAAACTTAACCGATAACCACAAAAAAAAATGGATTCTAAACCCTCAAAGTTAAAACTGAAAACCTGCGAAACTACAATCAAGAAAGCAAATACGATAAAAACGGACAAGTATTCAAACTGCCAGCGCTACACCCAAAACTTAATCGTTCTCAACCAAGAATCTGAGCAAGTGATGCATTTTGTAGTTGTCATTACCAAAACGTTTTTGTGTGCATAACAAATCTTTTAAAAATGGAAAGGCTTGTGAATGAAGGCAGTGGCAATAAACAAAAGGGAGGCTTAAAATAAGAGGAGCAAATGAAAAATCAGACTTGAAAAGTGTATTAATTTAGTCAAGTTTTATTGGAAAAAAAAATGCTGAATTGCTTTTATTTCCCAAAGCAGGGGTTAACAATTGAGTACCAATTATAAAAAAAATAATAGAACATACAAAAAAGGGGTCTTTGAGACTAATTTTGGACTTCTATTGAATGGAACGACAGTTAAATTTATCATCCAAACAATGACATAAAGCGGAAAATACACGGTGTCCTTTTAAAAATAATCACCCATTCTTACTGGGTATGTAAAACCTAAAATTAAAGAAACATGTGAAAAAGGGGGTCTTTTTAACCCCCCCCCCCCCATTCCTTTTCTTGAGAGGCACTCAAAATCTTCTAGAACCTTCTGGTTCTAATGCTTTTGTTTTTTTTTTTGTTTTTTTTTTCTTTTAGAATAAAAATGTCCTGAAGGGAATTTCTGTAGGAATGTCTTTCTGGACGGTCTCTTTCATTAGTTCCTTTCGCATGGAACATGTGCCGATGTCTTGTTGCACAGGCCAACAAATTTAATTTGTTTCTTACAGAAAAATCTCAAAATTAAACGGTTCCTCTGTTAGCCTTTGAGACTAATAATTTCCCAGTTTGTAAAACTTTGTTGCTTTTGATTAACTGGAAATGAAATTAACGTTTTTTCCCTTAATATGCAGAACATAATATTTATCAAAAACTTCTTTCATGACAGTTATGGTCTGCTCATCCTTCCCAAAGACCTGAACTCGAAACTGAGGCAAACAAGCAAAGGCCTTTCTCCTCTCCCCTCCTCCACCCCCACCAAATCAAGGCAAAACAGGTCAAATCCCACCCTGACCCCTGGCACCGCTTGATAGCTACTAGGATAAAAAAAAAAAAAGTTCTAAAACGATAAAACTACAACCTCATCAGCGATGGAGACAGATAAAAGGTAAAGAAGAATGTTCAGAAAGTCTTAAAAGCAAAAAAATATCTTAAACTTATTCTGAGATGATAGAGCTAAAACCAAAGCATGAACAATAAAATAATTGATTAGAATAAGTAATAATTATTAGTAAGAGTCAGCTATTGCAAACTGATGCTATTCATTTCAAACTACTGTTCAGCAATCATATGCCATAAACTCCAATCAAAGACGGGGGGGGGGTTAACTTTTCAAGTTGGATCCAATTTTTTGCAGATCATTAGTTTAACAATGAAGATACAGGTCCTTTCCTGATCCTGGTGAAATTGAAGGAAGAATCTGATCAACTTTAACCATCCTTCTAGTATAAGGGAGTACCTGAACAAATAAAAACCAAGTGTATTAAGTTTTGTAGGCCTATCTAATCTCTTGAAAGTATTCACAAAACTTACAATGTATCTAGTACAAAAGTTTAAAAACAAACTTGGGTGCCATCAGCTTGAATTGAAACCAAAACATTTAGCGCTCCAGCTGTGTTCCCTACTGTTTGAGTTAACTTGACAGATAAGAAAGATTTAAAATTAAATCTTCTACCAATGACATGATTGAATTTGCGCATGCATAAAACAAATAAAAAAACGTCAGCAAGTTGAAATGAACACGCAAAGTATTTCAACTTGCTGACATATTTCTGTAGCGTTATTCATCCATCCGAACAGATTGTACTTGTTATAAACTATTATTAGTGTATGATTACTATTTCCTGATAATTTTAATGTTATGTGACCAGTAGTTTAAGAGTTTATTTATTGGTTAAATATTTACATATAGTAGATGTATGTCTGCATCTGTTTTCTTATTACAGATTATAACTGCAAAGTTCACAACATATGTGAGTGATCACTTTCTGATATTCCTTATACGGTAGAACCCCGGGATACCCTGGAATTTTTTTTTTTTTACAGGTTACGATGTGGAATACTATTTTTCCGGCCCCTGTTTATGGTATTGGCCTCGCCTTACGGTGTTATTTATGTTATTTGATTATATACATGTGTATCATACCACGGCCACCGAGAGTAAGAAGGCCTGTTAACTGTGAAAAATGTCTGCAGGCAATGTAGGTAAGATTTATCAGTACTATAATGAGGGCCATTTGAAAAAGAGCAATAAAACATTTTTTAAAAGAAAAAGGAACACAGTTCGATTAATATTGAAACTGAACTTTATTCAATATAAAATATAAATATTATCTATGTAAAATTTAGTAATTTTAAAGCAATATACAATTTAATACTGATAAAACTGAATTATCAATTTAGTGGACAAATAATTAAAGAAACATTTAGCACTAATATTTTTTTGGCCTTCGGAACAAGATCAGTGTACTGTTTTGATGCTACACTTTACCTTTTCTGTTCTCGGTCGGTGGAGGAGAAATCTTTCATGACTTCGGTTATTTTTGTTCCTATACAGAGTTCCCCTTATTGGGAAGCTGGATTTTGCCCACAAGATTATATGTTGAAATATTTAAATAACTATTACTTTAAATACTGAAATTATATCTAAAGTTTTGGTTTTCTGTTCTATGTCCATTTTCTTCCTCTCCCCCCCCCCATGTTTTTCATCAAAATGTGTAGCGTATTAGTTGTCTCGCAGGCCATCATCAGTGATCGCTCACTGGCAGTAACATGTGGTGTTCCCTGGAGACCCAGTGACAAGAAGTTTCCCCAGATTTCCAGTGTTCTCCCCCTCTTGACCACTTGTGCAGATGATTGCATGTTATCGCAACAGTTGTTGTCACTGATTTCTCGTTGGCATCGGCCATTGGTGTTTCCTGGGGTTTGGGTGACAAAATGCCTCTCCAAGATACTAGACTTGAATTGCACACTTCCAGTGGAGATTTGGTTAGTACTCTCCCACCTCGGTCTTTCCATCCTCTCTGACCCTTCACAACTAGTTGGTGTGGCGCCAGTGATGTCATCTACACTAGTTTTTTATTATAATAATAAAGATGCTTGTGCAGTGTATGCATGTGTATTTTAAATATTATTTCCAAGTTAAATTAAATTTTGGGTTTGTATTACTGTACACATAGATTCAAAAAAGTTGTCAAAAAACAAATATATAAGAAATAAATGTTATCAAAGGCAAGATAAATTACTCTTCTACTTATCTGGGAAGGTTTTTAGTGGTTTTAATCACTTCAAAACATGTAATCGCTTCAAAAATCATACAATGTTTATCGATATATTTTAAGAAAAATGTCGCTATTGAACTCGGTAAGTTTGGGAAAATGAGTTCAAACAAACAAATTATACAAAATACTGTTAGAAACCCACCGAATATATGTCCGCTTATGTCATGGTAACATATTGAGCGAGTTTCTAACAGTATTTTATATAAATTTTTTGTTTAAACTCGTTTTCCCAAACTTACCGTGTGCAACAGCAAGCATGCCATCATTTGCATTTTTCAAATACATCAGTAAACACTATGATTTTCGAACCAAATAAACATTTTACATTAAATAAAAACACTAAAAATTTATCCAGTTTGGTAGAAAAGCAACTTATCTTGCCTTTTGATAATGTTTATTTGTTTTGTTTTTTTTGACAATTTTTTTCGGATCTGTGTATAGTAAAACAAACACGTCATGTAAATTATTTACAGTTAAAATGTTATAAAAAAGCAAAAACTTGAAGTTTTAAATTTCTTTCAAAGAAATAAATTATGCCCAGTGCTAAAATATTAAATTCACTGATTGTAAAAAAAAAAAAAAAAAAAAAAAAAAAAAAACTGTGAAAAATGCTAACTTTAAAATATTTGGAAATACTCAGTGAAAAGTTGATTTATTATTAAAAGAATGAACTGAAAAAATTATATAAAAATTATTTGATTTGCAGTAAAAAAAAAAAAAAATAAATAAAATGAAATATTCGACTTTCTCTGGTAGAAATAAAAGTTCAAAAACTAGTTCACTTATTTTGTTAGATTAAAATTATCTCAATGTGCAATTATAATAATTATGCAAATAGGGAATTGTTCTTTCTCTTTACATGGACAATCGGTAACACAATCGGTAGCCATATTTTTATGCCTGTTAGCGTGACCACGTGGTTGAATACCAGACACTTTCTATACCTACAAGTTGATCAGGAAGTGATGCTACTCTGTCATGTTCATTGGCCTACTCTCTCGGTGATGGTAATTATACACATAAATATAATCAAATAAGATAAATGGTTCCTCCGGATACTGTACTGTATAAAATTTATAACAAACATGAATTGGAATAAATATAGTCAATTCGAATTGTAAAACAAATCCAAAATGACATGTTCTTATTTACTTGTCTCCCCACGAGGGTATAGTTAGATAAAGGTCGGATCTTCATTCATGTATAGAAGGTACTTTAAAAAAAAAGTGTTACCTGCTTACTAGTTTGTAACCTTATATTGTAAACCATTCGCATATATTAAAGTTCAATCTACGAATATATCTATCTATATATCTATAGAAGTGAAAATGTTTGTGTGTACATTTCCCTACCAAATAACTCTGTCAATTTTCAGTCTACAGAATCTAGATTTGATAAAGAGTATTGAGATTTGGGAATTTTTTTTTTTTTTTTTTTTTTTTATTCGGTTTCGGTCAGAAATTTGGCTGTTAAGGGGTCAAAGTTCAATGATTTGACCTTTGAAAACTCTACCAAACTCCTCCGCCAATTTTGGGTCTAAACACTTGAAATTTTAAATGTAGGTTACTTGGACATGATTAAACTTTTTGATTTGAGCAAAAAAAAAAAAATGTTTAAGGGGGTCAAAATTGGGGTAAAAAAAAAAAAATGCCCTCTGCGGTCTCTACCAAATTACTCAGCCAATTTCTGGTCTAAACATTTAAAATTTACATAAAGTGTATTCAGAGACAGAGCAAGCTTTTTAATCAGTTTGGGTCTAAAATTTGACCTTTGCGATGTCTAGCAAACTACTCAGCCAATTTTGGATCTAAGCATAAGAGTAGTAGTTGAGGGGCAAAAATCAGAAGCTCACAATATTAATGCCGGTGTCCCTCAGGGATCCATCCTGGGCCCAACTCTTTTCCTGATCTACATTAATGATCTTCCAAATCATATCCTTACATCATTTGTAGACATTTATGCTGACGACACTACCATTTATGGTACCACATCTAAGACAGTAAACGAGCAAGTTCTCTCCAATTCTCTCTCCTCTGATCTTGAGCACGTAGTACAATGGGGAAAGGAGTGGCTGGTTACTTTTAATGCATCTAAAACCAAGCTTCTCTCTTTACATCATCAACATTCTAATCCACATTTGTCATCAATTGAAATGAATGGCTCTCGTCTTCAGGAGGCCTCAAGTTTTGACAAGCTTCTGGGCTTGACCATTACTCCTGATCTTAAATGGAACACGTATATCAAATCTGTTGCCAAGGCCGCTGGAAAAATGGTGGGATCTTTCTATCGATCCAGTAGATATCTCACTGCTGATGCTATTCTCTATCTATATAAGAGCCAGGTACGTCCAAGGATGGAATACTGTTGCCACATCTGGGCAGGAGCTGCTAGAAAGAACTTGTCCTGCCTTGATAGAGTTCAAAATAGACTTCGTAGCCTCGTAGGAGATGTCCTTTTCTCCTCCTTGCAACCTCTATCTCACAGAAGAGATGTTGCGAGTTTGTCTCTGATGTATCGTTATTTTCATGGAAAGTGTTCAACTGAGCTTCAATCTATGGTCCCCCCTCGCCAAACTTTCACAAGAAACACTCGTCTAGCTGTAAACACTATCAATAATTTCCCCCACTCTTTATCTGTGCCTAAACCTAAACGTAGATTCCATGAACAAAGCTTCTTTCTTAGAACTGCACGCCTGTGGAATTGTCTTCCGTTTTCCTGCTTTCCGGCTGACTACAATATGGTTGTGTTCAAGTCTAAAGTAAATAAGTTCTTGATGAGCCGTTCCATATAAGTTATTAAATTTACCAAATTTTCATTACTAATGATTACTATATTGACCAACTTCTACTGTACACTCTTTAACCCTTATCCTTGAGTGGCCTCTGGGCCTTGATAATGTGGTGATGCCTTTGTAAAAAAAAAAAAAAAGCATTTGAAATTTTACATAAAGAGTATTCTGACATGCAGCAAGCATTTTAATCAGTTTTGGGTTGAAAATTTGGTTGTCAAAGTTGAAAGAGCTGACCTTTGCGGAGTCTACCAAATTCCTCCAATTTTGGGTCTAAACACTTGAAATTTTATATGTAGGAAACTTAGACATGGGTCAAACTTTTTATTTGAGACTAAAACAAATGTTAAGGGGTCAAAATTGGGATCAAAGTTTTTTTTTTTAAAATTTAACTCTGCAGTCTACAAAATTACTGAGACAATTTTTGGTGTAAACATTTGAAATTTTACATAAAGGGTATTCACACATAGAGCAAGTTATGAACAGTACATAGGGCCTGAGCAAAGCTAGGCTGAACTGCTAGTAATTTATATATCTATAAATGTGAAATTGTGTGTGTGTACATTTCTCTATCAAACTACAATCAAGAAAGCAAATACAGACTCGAGATTTGACATAAGGGGTATTGAGATTTGGGAAAATCTTTTTCATCTTTTTCAGCTGGAAATTTGGCTGTCAAGGAGTCAAAGTTCAACGATTTGACCTTTGAAAACTCTACCAAACTCCTCTGCCAATTTTGGGTCTAAACACTTGAAATTTTAAATGTAGGTTACTTAGACATGGATCAAACTTTTTAACTGGATTAGAGCCAAAAAAATAAATGTTAAGGTGTCAAAGTTAAAAAAAAAAAAAAAACTGACCTAAGGTCTCTACCAAGTTACTCAGCCAATTTCTGATCTCAACATTTAAAATTTTACATAAAATGTATTCAGACAAAGGGGCAAGCTTTTTAATCAGTTTTTGGCTGAAATTTTTGCTGCCAAGAGGTCAAAGTTGAAAGAGTTGATCTTTGCAGACTCTACTAAACTCCTCCACCAATTATGAGTCCAAACACTTGAAATTTTAGATGTAGGCTACCTGGACATGAGTTAAACTTTTTAATATATATATATATATATATATATACATATGCACATAAAGTTATAAACTGTACATAGAGCCCGAGCAAAGCCGGGCTGAACTGCTAGTAATCAATATTTGTAAAATCGAGTCTACAAGAGTTACTTCCCTTGTACTGTTAGCCAAAATCAGTCATTGAACGGTTACCCATTTTAATCATTTGAACCTCTGGCCTGATGTGAAACATTGGGTTAAATTGCCAACTGACACCGTTTCATGATAAACTATGACTTATTTTATTTTATTTTATTTTTTTTTTTTTAATTTGGTACCCTTTAAAACTCCTATTTAAACACAAGAATGAATTTTAGGAGAAAAATAAAAATTAGCTCCCAAAAGTGTTTTTCACCCATAAAATGCTCTGGAGCTCAAGCCCCAGAATTTTCCCAGGGTCAAATATTTTATTTTCAGATGTACATCATGTGATCTTGCTTTTGAGTCATTTTCAGCATAATCTAATGGTCGGAAAATATTCTATGTCCCAAAAAGTGCTATTTTTGGCCATTTTGACCCCCTGAGTACGCAAGCAGAATTTTTATCAAAAAATCTAAGAATGTTATATTTCCTACCTTGGGTAGTTGTAACTTCATGCAAAATTTCAGAAAAATATGAGTAGTTATTAGAATTTTGGATGAACGGACAATGGTGAATTCTAAGGTCCAAATCCAACTAAGTCAGTGGACCAAAAATAAAATAATGACACGATAATTCATTAAATTAAAAAAAAAAAATGTATATAAAAAATGGTTGACATAAATATATTTTTTTTAATAATTCAGATTATACAATAAAAAAGACAAATTTATGTCTTTGTTGGGTTATAGAGCATCGTGATATATCGAGAACAGAAAGTGGACCATAACTCACTTCCTTATTTTGTCCTTTAGTTCTCATAAGTGATATTTCTAACAAAAGGGTAAGAATTTCTGTTTTCTGAGTTGGAATCTATCTATATAACATTTATCGTTGGCTGGTTTTTGGCCTTGAAGTGATATTTCCTTTTTTCTTTTTTTTTTTTTCTTAACTCCTTACATCAAGTGGTTTCATGTATTATCTGGAGCGATTTCCGTAAAAAAATAAAAATAAAATGTTAGCATCATATCCCTATTCACTAGTCTCCCCAGGAAAGTAAAAGTTACTTTTTTATGTTGGGGATATCCAAATCTCTAAAAGGAGCAATCTGAATTGGACAAAAATTGCTTCAGGCAAGGATTTCTCCTCTGATAGAAGACAGAGCAAACACTACACTTTGATTCTAGCCCAAAGTTTAGTGACATTTATGATCAATGCAACTCCAAAACTGCAATAAAGTGTAAAACAAAGCACAATTTATTGCTGATATAGCTCTATCTAAAAATTTAACATTTTATGTTAAACAGTTCACACATTGTCTTTTACATAAACGCACAGGGTGCACATATGCATTGTCTCCAGTGAGTGATCAAGTATGACATTATGTTCGACTGAGGTCGTTGAGTACTAAGGGGGTGGGTAAACTGACGAAGAGTTGTTGACAAATGAAATGACACTTTTCTTTTTTTTTTTTTTTTTATTAAAACAATGGCCGGTGAGTCTGACAAAAGAGTCTGGTGAAATTTAAATTAATGTGACCGATATGTACAGAATAATGAACTAAGGACCAAACAATGTACCTGTGGGTATTGGAGGGGTATTACTGTGGGTCAGGGAAATAATAGACAACAAAGCTGGACTTCATGGCAGTCAGTGAGTTGAGACGTTACGACAGCTGGATTTTGGCGACAGATCGTGACTTGGGCCAGGTCAAAAACGTTTAAGGAGATTGAGACAAACCAACAGCAACAAACGAACCCAACCATGACAGGATGTAGATGTGAACCTTAGCATGTAGACACACACACCCAGAGTCCAACTGACATATATTGGAAGCATCAGTCCGCGTTTTTCTTGTTTCCCTGTGTTTATTTTATTTTTATTCTAGTGGACCCGTGCATCCTCATCGACAGTCACCAGTATGAAAAATCTACGACAACACAGCCAGAACAAGAATAAGATAGAGAATAAGGCCACAACACACGTGTGGTTGGCGACTTGTCGGTGAGGCCATTTGGTGTCATAAACTGCTACTGTAGGGTTTGTCTTCTATTCTCAGCTGCTTGGGTTGGATGCTCTTTTCTCGTGTTGATGGCTGCTCTCCAGACATTACAATCATTTACCAGATGCTCTGTGAGTTTTTGAGCATGGAGGTCAGCCTTGATGTTATCCAGCCATCACTACTTTAGCCGGCAGTGGTATTTGCCTTTTGACATCAAAGGAGAACATTCTATATATACCATCTTGATCTTCCACGTCACAGATAACTTCCATGGAGGTAATGCCAAGATCCCAATTAACCAGATAAATCAGATAAAATCTCTTTTATACATACATGTGTGGTTGCTGGTCCTTATTCTCCGATTGTTGCTTTTCCACGTGTGGGCCATGATCTGCTTGTGGTTGTTGATCTTCTATTTAACTATTAAATCTTTTCATACATAAAAACACAATGGAGACTTGCTGAGCTTTCAAAGTTTTTATATAGAGAGTGAGAGAGAGATTGTTCATGGGGTAGAGAGACCAATATCTAATTAACTAATTACTTTTTAACTTTTTTTTTCTAACTTTGTCTGTATCTCAATTCTCATTCTTAAGACTGACAGACATCGAGGTGATATTCACTTTGATTCTCTCTGTATTATTGGGCACATCTCGGCT
This sequence comes from Euprymna scolopes, assembly GCF_053919585.1. NCBI lineage: Eukaryota > Metazoa > Mollusca > Cephalopoda > Sepiida > Sepiolidae > Euprymna > Euprymna scolopes. The sequence continues at coordinate 29,861,790 of NC_136502.1, forward strand.
GCTCTGTTCCCAATGTGAAATTTGCCAGAAAATCTGTTTTTCTTTGAACACGTGACCTCTTCATCAAAATCATTTCTAGCAGATTTTGTTTAGGGTGTCCCTCCCCTCCCCACACCTGCTTCAATCATGCTACTTGCAGCTGGATCTATTTCCGTTTGCCACCAGATTATCCTGATATGTACTAATGTGACCCTTTCAAAAATTCATACTAGTTCACATAATCACTACTTGCTGGCATAGGATCCCAATGTATTAGAAAAGATATCGAGTCCTTTGTTTGTCCAAGGTCTACTGTCTTGATTTGGCTTTGTTTCAATTTTGAGAGGTTGTTATTCTGGTTATGTGATGACTGCAAATGTATAGATTGATTTGAAATGCAAAACTATATTTACAGATACAAACCTCCAATCACGTTTGAAGAACCATGATATGTGCTATAATGACAAACCTATCAACACTTCAGTTCAATTGTTTTCATTTAATTGTTGTTTTTATAATCTCACAAAAAAAAATTATATTCATAGTAAGTTATTTCAAAGAAAAAATAATTTATTTAAAGACTGGCTAGGAAACCTGGCATTGCTTTTTTGGTGACTATTGTACACTCATTAACTCTTATCCTCAAGTGACTTTCAGGCCTTGATAAATGATTTTGTAAAACATTTTTTTTAAATGCATGTAAATTGATTAAAACATTCTTGAAATATTTCACTATTGTGTAAGTAAAATAATGACCGAATTTGATCTGATGTCGTGTGATTCTGCTTATTTAGATAATGTTGACGCATTTAAAGTGTTCTTTTCTCAAGCTTACATGTTTAATACTAAATAGATTTTAACTCAAAATGATGTCTTATTAAATAATATATAAGAAAAACAATTTTAGCAATACGCTAGAGACATTAAAATGGATGGATAAATAACATTTCAGTTATGTGTACATTTGTCATATCCACGATGCAAATTCTGTAGAGTAAAAAGTAAAACTGTCTTTTCGTGCGTATGTAAGACAAAGCAATACCATGTGACAGGGTGTCCACTTTCTGTTCAATCAACACTCAAAGAAAACACTCTTCTAAAACTTTTTTCTAGCAGCCTTTGCTGGGAGCTATCCAAAAGCGTATAAAAGACACTGGATGCGAAATCCAAATCCATTCAGGATGCAGTACCACGAGTAAGCAACTCGCTGCACGATTCTGCCTCATTGATGTAAAATCACCAACATGGTTTTGCGCATCTTAAAAAAAAAAACATTTAAAAAAAAAAAAACATTGAAAATTTTATATCTATATCATTAATTGCTAGATGAAAGATAATGTTTTTAAATTGCAACAAAATGTACATTACATAAAATAAATCCAAGGTAATTTTTTGATTCAATTTAAATTAAATTTTTATACCTTACTTTGTAAAATTTATAAAAGTGCACTTTGAAGATAAATAAATTTCAAATTGAATCTTGTACCTTTATTTTTAAAGCCTATAGTAAAAACATTTTGTTTAACAATTTTCATGCCTTGGATGAAATGCTTTTCTAACTTATATCTTATCTTTTTAAGATTATATTTTAAAACTCTCCTTCTCTCTATTTCAGTTTGTATTTCTCCTCACACCACAACTCATTTTTGCAACCCCTACTTTGTATTATTACTGGTCTGAATATTCTGTTTCAGTTTTTATTTCTCCTAACCCCACAACTCATTTTTTCCAAACCCCTCTTTGTATACAGGTCTGAATAATGAGAAAATCTGAATTTTTTTTTAATAAAAACTTTAAAATAACTTTTTTAGATTAAATTTTTTGTAAACTTCTTTCAGAATAGAAAATCTTTAAAATTTAATAAGGAACATATTTCATATAGGTTTCATTAACAAATGTTCAGTACATAACGAGAAAAATAGAGATGAAAATTTCAAAAGGACTGTATAACCTGTTACAGTCAATAGTAGTCCTCGCCAGCGAAAGTCTTTGTTATTGTTATTCTATTATTATTATTATTATTATTATTATTATTATTATTATTTAAAACATTTTCTGTCCTGCTCTTTTGCGCGGGGACTAATTATGCTGACTAGTTTGATTATTATAAATAGTATTTGTTAATTTCCAATTAGCTGTATCTCTCCCGTATTGTCTGGGATGTAGTCATTTTAGTTTTTTAATTTTTCTTTTTGCATATTTTTAAAGTTGTATACACAACAAACAAAAAAAAATGTAGTAAAATGTTAGTCTGTATACTTTTTTTTCTATTTCAATGAATATTAGATTAATATTATACCTATAAAAAAAAAATGTCTGTCATATATGCGAGAAACACAAAGACATGCTTATGTAAGGTAGATAACTCATATTAACCTCTACAGCTCAAAATATTATTATCTCCCCTGTATTATTGAGTTATGTTTAGAAATGAAGGCGCTCTTCTAAAACTTGTCATTAGTTATTATTAATGTTATCAAGTATTAACTGCAGCTATCTTTTCGTGCTATTACTTGAGGTAACATGACTTGGAGAAGGTACTCCATTCCTCATAAAAGCTAATATGAGTTATTCACACCAAGTAGATCTTATTTGAGCTACAAATATTATGTGATTCAGAATATTTAGTTAGTCAGGGTTTACTTGTGTGGAAAAGTATCCTCATGACAGGTTGTCCTGTACAGAGACACCTTAGATACTCGAGGACAGTATTTGAGCTCCAATCTATGGTCCCCCACCCCTTGCCAAACTTTCACGAAAAACACTCGTCGATCTGTAACAACTTTCAATAATCCCCACCCACCACCACTCTTTATCTGTACATAAACCTAAATATAGATTATATGAAAACAGCTTCTTTTTTAAAACTGCATGCCTGTGGAACTCTCTTCCGTTTCCCTGCTTTCCAGCTGACAACAATATGGTCGTTTTCAAGTCCAATGTAAACAAGTTCTTGATCAACCATCTCATTAAGTCATCCAATTTACCAAATTTCCTCTACTAACGATTACTATGATATTGTCCCATTGACTAGCAGTGTCAGAAAATCGCCATTAAAATGCGTGATGAAAACTTGAATATTTAGACTTACTATCTTTCGAAGCTTATAACTACTTGAAAAGTGTAATTCAAACCCTAATTTTTTTTAATAAAAGGAGCAAAGACCAAATGTTAAAATAATAACAGGTTTAATAGCAAAATATGCAATATTTGTTTTTTTAAATCGGTTTTCTTTAAAAAAGATTTGAAGAAACTCAAAGAATTTTAACTTACTTCGAATACAATATATATATATATATATATATATATATAAATTCCAAAAAATCACTTGCCTATAAAAAAATATTAATCAATGGGTACTTCCATTCTTCATTGTTAAGAATTTATTCATATTTATATTTTATATTCCATGTCCTTTTTAAATAAAATACTTTTTTAAGCAAGGATTAAAAAATAGTGCAACATCAGATATTTCAGAAGGGGAATAAAGGGAGACAAATGTCTCCTTTTATTCGAACTACGGTGGCCTGTAAGGGCCAGAATTAATCTCCCTTTCTATTGCTGGCTGTAAACAAAAGTTAGTAAATATGGCCCATCGTATTTGAAAAATGATCACATTTCACTAATCAGTTTTTGCCAATAAGAAAATTCCACTTGACCAATTTTCGATTTTTTTTTATTCTCTTAAAGAAATACGTGAGTTTATTTAATATATTTTATTTCGTCTTTATGGAGTGATTTTTTTTGTTTTTTTGTTTTTGAATCTAAAAAAAAACATTAAATGAAGCAGAAAAAACTGTAGGTATTCAATCTTTTCAGGACAAAATTTAAAAAATGTGAGGTTTCACTTAAAAAAAAAAAGTTGTGGTTTAAAAAAAACAAAAAAGGATTTAAACTTTTGACTTTACAGGTAAATTTGCACAAAACTATTGTTTTTTGTTAAATTATATTATTTTATTTATTGATCTTTTATCTTCAATTTGTGATATATAAATCTGAGGTGAGAAAATTATTTTCATTTTAACAGACATTTGAAAATAGGGAGGGGTGAATTAAAAAAAAAAACGTTTGTCTAGAATATTATATTCGGTTTATTGGAAAGAGCATAAAATTTCGCATAAACCTGCAAATATTGTAAAAATTGAACCAATAGAAAAATTTTGATAGATTTTTAAAGTGAAAAAATTGAAAAAAAAATTTAACTCGTAAAATTCAATTCATTTTATTACGTAAAACAAATGGCTGCATGAGCGCGCATAGGCACTTTGTAAACACTGTTTTTTAAAAGAATAAAAAAAATAGTATTTCTATTATTTTTCAAAAAATTTTAATAGTTTATTTTGGAAGTATATTCCATAAAGAAATTAAACACTTAAAAAAGAGAAAGTTTTGTATATTTTATTCGCAGTTTTGTGTTAAGGGTGTCAAAAATTCCCAAAAAATTCTGACACACCTACCCATTGACTACTGTACACTCATTAATCCTTATCCTTGAGTGGCCTCTGTATCTTGATGAGTGGTGATTCCTTTACAAAAAAAAAAAAAAGAAAAGAAAATTCAAGCTCTCACCACTGGGCATTCAAGTATTCCTAAATATCAACTCCAGGTTTTTGATATGGCACTAGAATATGTGATATGAGTGTCAAGGAGTTGGCATTAATTTTATATGAATCAACAATTGTTTCATACGAAAAGCAGGAGTAGGAAAATTTAAAAAAGCAATGAAACTTGGGTGAATAAAAATTGTTTTTAAACATTAAAAAATGGGACATTAGGCACCTCCAAAATTCACCAGAAAATTACCCCCCTCCTATATGTAACACGATGTAACTTTATTATAAATTAATATTATCAATATAACTTTTGTACCATTTAAAAGAAGGGTAAAATAAACTAGTAATAATTAAAAAAAAAAATTTTTCATCGTACAAAAATAATGAAATTGCGAGACGAAAATTGTGTTTACATAATTGACGCTTTAAAATAATGTTCCCATTCCGAACGTGAAAACAACCTGCATTTAATAAATCTAGCAAAAGTCATGTAAAGTCATGTAAAGATTTTCGTGAAATTTTCGATACTTATCCATTGTAGGATGAAATTACATATAAAATGCAGTTTCTATAAAATATACGAGGGGAAATAGTTTTTTAAGTGCATGTCCCCCACCCCCTATTTATTCTGTCAAAATTTGAACAAAATATATTTAAATCTATCGAAATTTCTATTTATTATGAAACATAAGAGTTCAAATAAGTAAAAAAAAAAAATTTTTTTTAATTTAAATACACGTATTGAACAAAAACTTACCTTGAAGTTGCAATTAAAAAAAAAAGGGGATATAAATTTAATATTATTAAATATTTTTTTTTAAATAGCGCTTTTCAAATTAATACATACTATAATCAGCTGAATTGTCAAGAAAAAGAAACTTCTTAAAAATTCATTTTTAAAAGATTAAAACTAGGCACCGCCAAAACTGGGGGGGGGGGGGCAGGTCAGTACTTTTTGACGGACCGTCTTTTTAAAAATCTACCAAAAATCAGGTAATTATCCGATCAATACGAAATTTTCAGCGATTATTAAGAGAAGAATGAACTTTATAACGGTGTACTTATTTTTCATAAACAATATTTATATATATTTTTTTTGCTTACAACCCCCCCCCTTGTTTTGAAGTGGGAACAAATATGCTTAAAATAATCATCTGAAACTGAACAAAACATATTGTGTTGTTGTAAGAGACAGAATTATAGATTTAAAAAAAAAAAAAAAAATTGTTTGCATACCTTATTTTGACGTCTGAATATCAGAACTTCGATTGTGTTTAATTATCCCACTTTTGAGTTTTGAAGTGTGAAATTCGGTGAATATGTTAAGTAAAATAATTAATTTAAGTTAAGCAAAACAAAAAAATTTTTTTTTAATATTTATACGAAAAAAGCCATTTTAAAATCTTTGATAAATAAATTAACAATTTTTTTTTAGCGAGCCGAATAATGCATGACCATTATTAAACAGGGCATGCTTTGAAGAATCGATACCAAAAAAAAAAAAAATTTGATAAATATTGTGCCCTTTGTGTTAAAAATAGCATCATTTTTTTCGATCCCGTTTGAAAACGTTTGCCGCCTTTCGACTACGGTGGACCAAACGCGCTGAAATAATTTTTTTTTATTCTGCTTTAAATTGCCCCTCCCCCCAATTTTGGGTAGCCTGGCCCCCACACACATACACATTAAAAACCAAACTCATACAAATGGTCACCCATCTGGTACTGGCCAGCCTCAGTTTAATAATACATTGAAATTTTCGTCACTGAAAAATAAGTTTTTTTGGCTTGTTTGGTCTTCCATAGTTTGCTTATCAAACGCAAACGTAAACAGTGTCGATATAGACTCTACATCAACGCGAAATATCTGGTTACATATATGAATAAGTGGAATTATTTGAAATCCAGGTATTTATATTATAATGTTTTTGCATATTCTCTTAGAAAATCATCCTAAATCTTAGTTAGACAATAAATAAATTAATTATTTCAAAAACCTTTTTTTTTAAATATTTATGTACGTTTTTTGTGCAAGACAAAAAATGTCAATTAACTTTTTGGGAAAATTTAACATTTAAAATTTAATTAAAAATAGTAGAAAAAGTTTTACATTATTCTGTTTTCTATATGATAAAATTCAGGGTTTTATCTTTCTGGAAAAAAATAGTTACTCAGAAATAATGGATTTTAATAAATGTAATTTCGTTTTAAAAAACAACAACAACAACTTGATTTTGCGGCCATTTTTGGCGGTGCCTAATTAAAACGATTAAAATTCTATTTAAAAATGTTCCGTTACAACATAGATTTTTAATTGTGTTTAATTTTTTTTTTTTTTTAATATACAGTTTTAATATAAACATGACTCTTGCCAGCTATTTTATCGCCCAATTGAAACCGATTTAAAAAATATTATTGCACAAATATTAAACATTTTATAGACGACATATTTGTGTCTTTTTACAGAACAAAAGTATGGAAGCTGGTAATTAACCAAATGAACACTTGTACAAAACCGTATTTGACATTTAATATACAATGTTTATAATATTATTAATCATTAAAATGTGTAAATCTTAAAATCTAACAAAATTATAACAAAGATTAATTATTAATTGCAGTTTGAAAAAGGTAAACAAAAGTTTTAAAAAATCATTAAGTCGTTTCTGTTTTTACATAGTTCATATAGTTAACACAAATCTGACGTCATGAAATCATGCGTTCCTTTTTTCACATTTGTTTGGCAATGCCTATGGGACATGCATTATATTGTGTGCAATGAATTTGTGGAGGTGTGCTTTTTTTCTTTTTAAATACGTTTTTGAATCAATTTTAGTCTTTTTTTTTTTAATCACAAACTAACATTATTTACAACAATTTATTTAACTGATATAATTTTAATTGATGTATTGTAGAAGTAAAAACAAAAACATCTGATTTATGTAAGCATAGTATCAGCAAATTTTTATGAATAAATGGTCTGCTAATATAATAAATAAAATTTATTCACTCAGTTTCAAGTTAAAAAAAAGTAATAAAAGTTCAATATTCATTTGAAGCAAATATATTTTTATCTGAATATCAATATAAAAAACTAGATTTAAAAATGTTTTTATTAATGGCATAAGCAGAACTTAACAATAAAAATGTTTTTATTAATGGCATAAGCAGAACTTAACACTAAAAATGTTTTTATTAATGACATAAGCAGAACTTAACAATAAAAATGTTTTTATTAATGACATAAGCAGAATTTAGCAATAAAAATGTTTTAATTTTAATATGTAAGACTTATCTTTCTTTTGAATTTGACTGGCTGTGTTTTTTTTGTTTTTTTGTTTTGTGTTTTTTACAAGACATCACCACTTGTCAAGGCCAAGAAGCCACTCAAGGATAAGGGTTAAAGAATGTACAGTAGACAATTGGACACTCGTTAGTAATGGAAATTTGGTAAATTTGTTAACTTATTATGAACGGTTCATCAAAAACTTGTTTACGTTAGACTTGAAGACAACCATATTGTAGTCAGCTAGAAAGCAGGAAAACGGAAGACAATTCCACAGGCGTGCAGTTCTAAGAAAGAAGCTTTGTTCATGGAATCTACGTTTAGGTTTAAGCACAGATAAAGAGTGGGGGAAATTATTGATAGTGTTTTCTGCTAGATGGGTGTTTCTTATGAAAGTTTGGCAGGGGGGGGGCATAGATTGGAGCTCAGTCGAGCACTTGTCATGAAAATAACGATAAAGCAGAAACAAACTCGCAACATCTCTTCTGTGAGAAAGAGGTTGCAGGGTTTTTTTTTTTTGGTTTTTTTTTTCAGGCGGACATAAATTTTTCACATTAACTATGGTCGGTAAAGTGGATTCTCTGGCAGGTGACATTCTCTATTATATACCAAACCCCATTATGAACATGACATGTTAGAAGGGGATTGTCTTAAGAGTAGGTGTTTCAGTCTTGATTATTAAACCTCTAAAAATTTGAAGACTTTACACATCTATGTACAACACTTGAGATGTTTATAAGAACATTCCTAACCTGCAGAGGCGAAGTATGTTTATTTAATTACTATTTTCTTTGCAGAGTAATGATGGTTTGACTATCGATCAATTTGGAGTTGTTGTTTTTTTATTATTATTATTTTACTTGAATTCACCCCCACCAAAAAAGAGACGCTACCTTTGAGACACAAGAGGGTCTCTACAGTGAAGGGATATAATTTTGCTGATTGTCAGGTGAGGAGGATACGTTGAGGGAGGCATTAGTGCAGCAAGTTCGTCATAACATTCTGTGGAAGTATTTATAAAAACAGTGCAATGATGGGACAGAGACTAGAGCTTGATAGACAGTGTTATTGTGAATAAGTTTCCCCAACATGTAATTAAAATGGCAAATAATACTTTTTAAAAAAATTACTTCCCAATACAGCCACAACATTCTAATCGTATTTGGCGATTAAATATCAAAACATAGAAATAAATATGCTTCATTGTCATTATCATCTTTTACTGCAGTTTCAAAGATGTTCTGATCAGAAGTGTAAGAAAAATATCCAATATCCTCAAACTTTTCAAATTGAACTAAAATGAAAATTTTAACTACATTTTTCAAATACAATAAGGTCACCATATGTCATCAGAATCTCAAAATGTTTTTTAAATATCTAACTTATGTTTCTGAAAATTTTGAGATGAGGATTTATTATTTGGATTCTTTGGACTACTGTTCACATTTTTAGTTTTATTTTCACAACGTTTTAGTCAATGTTAGCTCTGACTTTCATCTGTTTTAGCTCACAGTCTTATGGAGGTTGAAGGTTCAGTACTTGAGACTTCTACCCGGTCATGGCTGACACAACAAGGGCAAGCTATACATGTAAATTAAATAAAGGGTTCTGTTTGAAATTCCATGGAGATTACTGAGTTCGTCATAAACATTCAGATGTTCAACAAAAGGCATCTGAAGAAAGTTGGAGGTTACATTGACCGAAACGTGAAAGTACCACTCAAGAACATTAGTCGAGAGAATCTAATTTCGTAATTATTATTGGGAAATTCATGATTTTTAGTGCAAGATATTTTCTTTCCATCACAAATATGTACAACATACAGATTTTTTCTTTGTTTTGCTTTTTTTTTGGGGGGGGGGGTAGAAACTAACACCATATCTTTTACCATAGAATTTGAATCATTAAAAAAAAGAAATGTAATGAAACATACCTATTTTGATTTATTTTTCTTTTAAATGTGAAATATTATCGATCGCACAACTCTTCCACATTAAAACATGATGCACTTAAATAATTCGATAAAGTCTATTTTTACGTGTTAATTTTTTTTTTTTTTTTGTTTACTGGAGAATTTTTTATGAATTTTTTTGAATTTATATTAATTTCACCATGACACATAAGTGCGTAATAATGTTTTCATCTGAAATGTGTTTGTTTAAAAGATCACCAATCTACAAGAACCCTCTATGCTATTCTCCTTTGTATGTTACTGCCATGTAAACTCGTCAACATTTTTTTTAGACAACATTTTTTTTGGACAAGTCCAATTTAGAGAAGAGATATTTTCATGTTGAACCAGGAATCTGGTAAACCCAATTTATTGTTGAGAAAAATTATGAATTCTTGGTGCTTATTTAGAATTACACTTGGTTAAAAAAAAAAAAATGATTAAAAAAACAGAAAACCTTTGGTATATGAACTTGCTATAGAACGAAGATTTCATATTCCAAAAATCATATAAATTGATCAAGTAGGTTTGTTTTATTTTAATTAAGAAAAATCAAATTCATGAGGAAATGAGGACGAAGCTAGAAGTCACCATTTTATTTTAAAATTCAAGGGTGGCACATCAATTCGATTACCGAGATTGTTTTTATTCAAGGTAATTAAAACTTTTTAATTGCTAAAAATCATGCAATTTGATTTTCTTAATTAAAAAAAAAACACTTGATCAATTTACATGATTTTTGGAATATCACATATTCGCTCCGTGATGAGTGGCATACAACATAAAGATTTTCCTGTATTTTTGTTTTTAATCAATTGTAATCTCTATTATATAAAGGGCAAAATAAAGGGCATTTGTATATGTCCATGAAAGGCTTTTTGGGTAGGAATCTCACGTCGGTTAAATTCTGCAAGAAGTTTTCCCATACTTCCCAGATCATAATATCTTAGAGACGATGTCCATTTGCGAATCTATCTTTTTGGTTTTGATCAAGTTAAACAAAATTCCCACCGTGCCATTGTGTCGGCTGTTTTCTTTTTCATATAAACAGAGCAAAACTATTCAAATACCAACGCCTGGCCTTTGCTCGGGTAGTATCTGTTCTGTAATTGGTCAATGTAGAGAAAACCCTTCACACTGAGACAATTACTATTTGTTTGGATACTGCCAGAGTGCCCCCTTTTTAGGGGAGCTGGTTTTCCTCCCACATTAAAAACAATCGTGTCTAATTTGCTTTCGTGGGAGGTTTAAAAGCAATGCCATCTTTTATTTTTTATGGACTACGTTAAATTTGAACACTTTACACTTCTGGTCACGTCATGAAGTAGCGGTAAGACGTCAGATTTTCTTTCACTTTCTTTTCCACCTTCGCGTCATGGGTTCAAGCCTACCTGCCTACTACTACTTTCTTCTTCTTTTTTTTTTTTTTGCTCAACACACACCTCCAAACACCCGGGCAATCTGTTAGGTGGATACACATTTCCATATTTAAAGGGACATAATTCTTTTGTATCCTAAAGTTATCTCTCTTGCCGAAAGACATTTGAAGCATGAATGCTGTGGTGCTGTACCAGGATTATCTGTCCTTGAATAAACCAGACAACATAATTCAAAGTGAAGCATTACTAAAATCAGCTTGGCAACATAATTAAAAACCTCATCATTTCCTAGTAATTCTTTTATTTGTAAAATTGTTAAATAAATTATTTATTATTGTTGCTCTCCATAGAATCGTTTTCATCCATTTATTTCTTCATATTTGTGTCTTGCTACTCACTCAACCCACACAAGTTTTTTGTATAATATTTCTCAACAACTAAAGTCAAAAAGGAGCTTCCTCAGCCATTTCAACACCATCTCAGAAAGAGACCAGACTGCATCTGTGGACAAGAAGGGTACTAACATGGAAATTAAACCTCCCCTTTTGTCAGGTACAGAAGCATTGTTGATCTAACGATGTACACTCAACCACCTGAGAATAGGGTAATCAAAAACTGCTAAGCAATTATTTCAGCTGTAAAATTGTTAATAAATTATTTTATATTGTTGATTTACATAAAATCGTTTTCATCCATTTATTTCTTCATACTCATGTCTCACAACTTGCATAACATTTCACAACAATATTTTAAACTTAAGGATAATACCGAAATTGGTTTTGTGACAGTTAAATCATCTTTATTTATAGTAATTCTTTCAGTTATAAAATTGTTAATAAATCATTTTATATTGTTCATTCATCATAGAATCGTTTTCATCCATTTATTTCTTCATATTTTTGTCTTAACAATTCACAACATATTCTAAAAAAAAGTGTTGCTTGTTTGAATATACAAAGAATTATGTGATAGCAATTAAGGTGACATTTGTCTCCTGTTTTTAACAAAATTTGAATACAGGAATGTTTGCTGCCCAAATATACCTTCATATACATAGATAAATGCCCTTTCTAGCTGCTCATAATTTAAAGAAATATTTTTTAAATGCTTTTGGTTTTTTTCGGCCTTTTTTGACTCAGGATTCAACTTAAATGTTAATAAACCATTTATTATTATCTCCATATAATCGTTTTCATCCATTTATTTCTTCATATTTTTGAGAGTGTTCCTTGTTTGTATATACAAAGACTTACGTGAATATTATTATGAATAATTTTAAGATCACTAGCCATCTGTCTTTTCAAGACTCATCTTTTGTTCTTGTTAGCTCCTTCAATGAAATGGTTTCACACCATGTCTGAAGCATTTCTGATTAAAAAAAATGGTCTCTCTTGCTGCTCATTATTTAAATGAATATTTTTTTTTAAATGATTTGGTTTTGTTTGTCCTTTTTTGATTCAGGGTTCAACATCTGAAGTATATGCAACTTTTTATGATGCAGCAGTTCATCGGGATTGGCAAACCTCCAATTGCAGCTCTTGCAACATAATTCTCCCAGTTGTAAAATTGTTGGATAAGTCATTTTATATTGTTGATCTATAGAATCGTTTTCATCCATTTATTTCTTCATATTTGTGTTTTATCACTCACCAATTTGCAACACATTCCATTGTTTGAACAGACAAATATTTATGTGATGGGAATCAAGGTGATCTTTGTCTTTTGTTTTTAACAGAACATAAAAGAATGTTTGCTGCCTAAATATGCCTTCATATAAATGTTAACTCTTTACTGCAAGATTGTACTTAAGATTACAAGCTTGTACAAGATTGTCACATTTAAAAAAAAACAATATTTCTTACTTTTATGGCTTGTCAGACAGCCTGGTTTTCAAAATACAGGTGTATGCATGGTTTAACAAGTAAAGAAGGGGTCTGTTTACGTTCGTGCATCAGTTGCATGCTAACTTCCATGACGTGTAGGTTTCATGCATAAAAAAAATTCTGGCGGTAAAAGGTTAAATGATGCACATATATTGGTTTAATGTGTGTATTAGTTTTATGTCATGTTTAGATCATAGAAAGTTAATACATGTAAATAAATGTTCTCACTTGTAGTTAAATAAGTGTTGTTTTTTTTAAATGCTTTGGGTTTGTTTGTCCTTTTTTTGATTCGGGGTTCAACTTTTGCAGTGTATGCAATTTTTATGATGCTTCAGTTCATCGTTCCAAGAAAGCATTGCTTGTTTGAACATACGGATACTTATGCGATGGGAATCAAGGTGATCTTTGTCTCCTGCTTTTAACAAAACATAAAAGAATGTTTGCTGCCCAAATATACCCTCATATACATAAACATTCATATATGTAGATAAATATTCTCCCTTATTGTTTGTCATTTAAATAAGTGTTGGTTTTTTTTCTGTTTGTTTAAATGTTTTGGTTTTGTTCATCCTTTTTTGATTCGGGGTTCAACGTCTGCAGTGTATGCAACTTTTTATGATGCCTCAGCTCATCAGGACTAGCAAACCTCCGATCGCAGCTTTCACAACAGAAGGGTTTCTCCCCAGTATGTACACGCCGATGGATGAGCAATTTGTCGCGACGGGCAAACTGCAAAAGGCAGAAATCGCATTGGTATGGACGCTCACCAGTGTGTGAACGTCGATGAATGACGAGGTAATGACGATGGGCAAAGTTCTTGTGACAAACGTCGCAATTATATGGCTTTTCCCGTGTGTGTGTGCGATGGTGGATTTTTAGCGTATCCCGACGCACGAACCCTTTGAAGCAGACATCGCACTTGAACGGACGATCGCCCGTGTGTATGCGCCGGTGGATGTGGACATAATCACGCTGTGAGAAGTGCTTCAGGCAGATGTCGCAGCCGTAAGGTTTCTCTCCACTGTGCAATCGCTCGTGGCTTGCAAGGTAATTTTTCCGAGCAAAGAACTTTAGACAGATGCTGCATTCAAACCGCTTCTTACGCACGTGGGTGCGCATGTGGACGTGCAACTTGCTCTGCTGCGAGAACTGTTTCGGACAGGAAGTGCAACGGAAGGGCTTCTCCCCTGTATGCATCCGCCGATGGATCTGCAGCGTGTCCTTGCGCGCAAATTTCTGGATGCAGAAGTCGCACTGAAAGGGTTTCTCTCCAGTGTGGGATCGTTTGTGGATTGCGAGGTACTCACGCTGTGCGAATTGTTTAAGGCAGACGTCACACTGATAAGGCTTCTCACCAGAATGCGTCCTCATATGGATCCGTAATGTGTCCCGTCGAGCGAAATGTTTCTCGCAAACCTCACATCGAAATGGTTTCTCTCCAGTATGGGTACGCCGGTGCATGTGCATCAGGTACTCCTGCGCAAACTGCTTACCGCAATAATCGCAGAAGAGCTGCTTCTCTCGCACCGGCTGCTGTTGTGGCTGCTGTTGCTGTTGTGGCTGCTGCTGCTGTTGTGGCTGCTGTCTTGGGTTGGTGTTCATTTGATATTGCACCCCTTTTTCATAGCCCGTCCGTTCAGCTTGTGACTGTTCCTGCTGTTGCAGCTGCTCCTCTCGACACTTGGTGCAACCTTCGATGTTGCACTGTCCCTCTTCTTCGGGCGGTATCATCGATGGTTGATACTGCGGCTGAGAAGATGCAGGCATTCCTGGATCAGTCCCGAATGTAGGCGACGGAGACGGTGATGTGAATGTTGGAGCCACGGGTGGCGGCGGTGGGGATGTTGTTGCCTGAGGTGGTTGCTGTGGCGGTGATGCTGATGGTGGGCAAACTTGCGTTTGATGGGACTCGTGCGTCTGCGAATCACCAGGCAGACTGGAAACTGTAGGAAGATAGTATGATGATTGGTTAAAAATCTGCTTGCCACCATATTGGTTTGTAGGGAACACGGTCTCGCCAGCATAGGCCATCCTTTGGGGTTGTGCCGTTGCATGCTCATTTGGGAAATGTTTACCAGGAAGATTGGCGTGATAAAACATACTGTTCCCACCTCTCAGGGGAGCCATGCATTGAGTTGAAGTGAGCCCATGGCCCTGCGGATACTGGAGATCGCAAGCAGAACTGGAAATGTTCTTACCAACTGAAGATCGCTCCATCATTTCAGAGTAAGAAATATCGGCCTTACTGTGTTTTGTAAACAATTTTTTCTTTTTTTTAAATTGACATCTTTTTTTTTTTTAATTTAGATCGTTTTATGATTTCTTAAAAAATTTACATCTTTTTTGTTTTTTTAAACTTACACCTTTTTAATTTTTTTATTAAATTAACATCTTTGTTTTTATAAAATTTGCATATTTATTTTTTCTTTTCTTTAAATCTACATCATTTAAACTCATATTTCTTTTTTTTTAAACTTACATCTTTTTTTGCGGGGGGAAATTTACATCTTTTTTTTTTATTTATTTATTTCTTAACTTTTACATCTTTCTTCTACATTTCTAAACTTGCATCATTTTTTAATGTAAAGTAAAAAAGAGATGGAATATGCCAGTAGTGCAGTCGTTACAGAGGTGGACTGTCAGCTCGGTGTGCTTTGTTCAAGTATTGTCAAAACCTTCACATATTCCTTCCTGTGAGAACCAATTTCTAAAAAGGAATCTAGGAAACTAATGCCACCACTTGACTGACGCAATTAAAACAAATTGTATCCTGCCAATTCATACGAATAAATAATTATAAATGATACAAGATGTCTTTTGTGTCAGTAGAAGCTTCCAGAATAATTGATGACAGCATAAGGAACATATATATAACAATGAACAGAATCACAACGTAGATAACCAAATGCGACAGTGTATGTGTGGTGGGATGGCGGTGGAGGTCCTTATTTACTTACCTCCCCATGTGGGCAAAGTATAAACACTATTATTTTTCTTTATGTGTGGGGAAAATCCAGCTGCCCCCAAAAATGCCACTTTGGATTAGGGCAAAAAATAAAAATCAACCAAATCAAGAAGACGTTTTCCTTCTTTGGATAGCAAAGTCAATCAGTCACATTTTCCTTCAAAACTAAGTAGCCACTTTTTTTTTTAGCTTAGGTTCCAAATTGACTTTTGTTATCTTTTTTATTTATTGGAAAGTACTGCTTTAACAAAGAGGAAGTGTTTGATCAGGAGGTTAATATGTACAAATGTCCAGTTGAAAAATCCTAGCCACGTGAAGAGCCCAATCTCTGGCCAGGACAGAAGCACCAGGTTCTGCAAAGAGAGAAATAAAAAAAATGTAATTCAAACCCTAATTTTTACACTTCTATAATTAAGCTTCTCAGAAAAGTAGTATTAGAATGATTAATCTGAATTGGGAATCATAAAAATCGAAACATTTGAGAGCATCAGAATCAGAAATGTTTTTTTGCCTATTTTCCGACGCCATAAACAATTCTTTTAATTGTTTATTTATTTTTTTTAAACTAAATATTGTTAGTATTAATGATAAAATGATAAATATTTATTGATTTTATGCTACCAGTAAAATTAAAATCTATTTCCAAGTGTATTTTTACGTTTACATCATTTTTTACAAGTTTTTACAGTAGTCTGAAATTTCATTCTTTTCTTTTTATCTGTGACTAAAACTAAATGCAAATTACATGAAAAATGTTTCTTCTCTAGAACTGCCTGCTTGTAAAACTCTATACAGCTGGGTTGCTTTCCAACCAACTACAACATGGTCCTCTTAAATAATCAAATCATACTCGATTTCCACCACAACCCATCATTACGGTGTTGTCTCACTAATCTTGTGACACGTATTTACTCTTAGCCTTGATAAGCAGTGACTCATGTGTAAAAAAAAAAAAGAAATTTTTAAACCTGGTGCAGTGGTAGGTGTATCAGAATTTTTGTAGGAATTTTTGACACCCCTAACACGAAACTGTGAATAAAATATAAAAAAAACGTAATTTCTCTTTTAAAAGTGGGTTGTTTATTTTCTTTACGGATTATACTTCCAAAATAAACTATTAAAGTTGTTTTAAAAGTAATAGAAATATTTTTTTTTATTTTTTAAAAAACAGTAATGAATTTTACGAACTCAATATTTTTCAATTTTTAAACTTTAAAAATCTATCAAATTTTTTTTATTGATTCTATTTTTACGATATTTTCAGGGTCAATGTGAAATTTTATGCTCTTTCCAATAAACCGAATATAATATTTTAGACAAACGTTTTTTTTTTAATTCACGCCCCCCCCCCATTTTCAAGTGTCTATGAAAAAGTAAATAATTAATTTACTCACCAAAGTTTTATATATCACAAATTAAAGAGAAAAGGTCAATAAATAATATATTCAAATTTAAAAAAAAAAAAAAAAGTAGTGTTTTTTAGAAATTTACCTGTAAAGTTCGAAGTTTAAAACCTTTTTTTTTTTTAAACCACGTTGTTTGTTTTTTCTTTTGTTTTTTTTTTAATGAAACCTTGGTCCTTGCTCCTTTAATTGAAAAAAAAAAATTAGGGCTTGAATTACATTTTTCGAGTAGTTATAAGCTTGGAAAGACAGGGGGTCGAATAATTCACGCCTCCCATTTTGAAATGTCTATTAAAAAGTAAATAATTAATTTACTCACCAAACCAAAGTGTTATATATCACAAATTGAAGAGAAAAGGTCAATAAATAATATATTCAAATTTAAAACAAAAAAAAGTGGTGTTTTTTTAGAAATTTACCTGTAAAGTCCGAAGTTTAAAACCTTAAAAAAAAAAACACTTTTTTTTTTCTTTTTTTTTTTAATGAAACCTTGGTCCCTGTTCCTTTAATTGAAAAAAAAAAATTAGGGCTTGAATTACATTTTTCGAGGAGTTATAAGCTTGGAAAGACGGGGTGGAATTATTCACTATTTTTCACGAAATTTCTGACACACCTAGTGCAGTGGTAGGGGTGAATGGATCAAGAATCAGACCATTCTGCCAGAAATGTCTCAGCATTCACTGATGCTCTATGCCTTTGCATTGGTCCCTTTTTTTCAGAGAGGGAATCTAGCTCTAAAAAAGCATGCACCACATCTAAGTACTCCAATTATACTGATGACATGACACTGCTTGTAATGAACAGTGTCATGATTAATGTTGTTGACATAGAAATTAGATGGTATGAACTGACAAGCTATGCAAGATACACTACATCTGATTAAGTCCTGATCTCCAGCTGGATAAAAATTGGTTGGAAGTATAAAAGCAATTCGGGCAACATGTAGTCTGTATTCATAGGAATCTCTATCTCTACTAAATCTATACATATAAAAGGCAAAATGGGCGTGAGCGTTTGTGTATGTCCATGAAAGGCTTTCTAGATCGGGGTTCCGCTGTTGGTTAAATTCCGCAAGTAGTTTTCCTATACTTCTGAGATCATAATATCTGAGATTCGCAAACGGACACCGTTTCTTTCCTTTTTTTTTTGATCGAGTTAAAAAAAATTCCCATTGTGCCATCGTCTCAAGTGTTTGTTTATCTTTTTCATATAATAAAGCGAAACTATTTGAATGCAAATGACAGAAAGCAGGAAGCTTATCTGGCCCCCAGCCAGGTTTAAAAGCAGCATTTGATAAAGCGAGAAGCTTACCTGGCCCTCAGCCAGGTTTAAAAGCAATGTCCATTTTTGCGCATGCATGGCGACTCCAATGATTCTTAAGTTAATGGTTAGTGAGGAAAACTAATTGCCCTATGTTTTCGGGTTCGATCCTACCTCTCTCTCTATCTTTTTTTAATTTTTTTATTTCGTCCTTGTGCCAATATCCCCCACCCAGGCAAAAGTTAATTACCAACTCATTAAATTCACTGTCCTCTTTGGCCTAATAGTTAGCGTAAAAAACTAATTACCATCCTCTCTCTATCTTTATTTTATTATTTTGATTGAACTGCCATTTGATTTCATTTAAACATTTCAGTTTAAGCGTGAGAGGTGCTGGACAAAGTGGTTGAGCAGAATGCCAAACATGCAACACAAGTAGACCATCAGCCAACTCCTCATCTACAGGATTGTGGCCTCCGGAAAGGCCACCGGAAATGGGTGCAGGGTTCCTTTCCATGCGTGACATGACAGTACAACCATCCCGATATTATGCAACTGTTGATGGAGCAGCCACACTCTAACAAAGTGTTAGGGTTCCTGTACTGTCAGTCGGAAACAGCAGCCAGGAACTATCAATCCGGTATCCTCAATCCACCAGACAAAAATCAGCCCAATCCAATTGCATTGGCATATCTTGTTAAAGAAAATCTCTCTGATATCTAACAACTGTCCTGAAAGACATAATATGCAGTTATGATTCATGTAAGACGAAAAAGGAGTTATGCTTAATCTGACTGTAGGCAGCTTTTTTTTACAAATGAGTCACCACTTATCAAGGCCCAAAGGCCACTCGAAGATAAAGGTTAAAGAATCTAAAGTGGTAATATGGTGTAAGTTGGGTAGAATTTGATCATTTAAGAGGACAGTTCAACAAGAACTTGTTTACATTGGACTTGGAGGATACTATGCTGTAGTCCGCTTGATCAGCAGAACAGTGTTTCACAGGTGGGCAGTTCTAGGAAAGAAGCTTTGTTTATGGAATCTGAATTTAGATTTAAACACGAATAAGGTGAGGAAAATTGTTGATAATGGTTGTCATTAGTCGAGTGTTTTTTTTTTGTGAAAGTTTAGCAAGGGGGGGGATCATATATTGGAGCTCAGACGAACATTTGCCATAAAAATAATGATAGCAGAGAAACGGACTCACAACGTCTGTAGAAAAAGGATTGCCAACTATGTTTCGAAGCCAGTTTTGAACTCTATCAAGGCAGGATAAGGAAGAAATGAGCAGCTCCTACCCATATGTGGCATTAGTACTCCATTTTAGGATGTACTGAGCTCTTATACAGATAGAGGATTGCATCAGCAGTGAGATACCTACTAGAGCAGTAGAATGATCCAACCATTTTTCAAGCCATCTTGGCAACAGATTTGATGTATGTGTTTCATGGTTAAAATATTTCTATCACAAATAAGACATTACTTATCTAGCTGATAACAAAAAACACCTTTTTCTACACAGCTGCATGTTACAGTTTGTTGTATGTAGTAGAGTGAATCAGGAGAGTTGATTGAACATGGCTTCATTCACTACAATGAATAGATATAAGGAGAATCAAAAGTGGATCTTGGATTCAGTTTCGGCAGCCGCAAAACTCTCACTTTTGTACTTTAGTCCTCACATTCCATGAGAGACGTTTCTGACAAAAAGAAAATTGATGTTTTCTGAGTCAAAACCTATTCCACTTAACACTAATTGTTGGTATGTTTTTGACCTTGAAGTAATATTTTTTTAGCTCCTTACATTAAGTGGCTTCCTACCTTGTCTGAAGTAGGAAGAAAAAATACTGTGTTTGGGCGTGGTGTGACTTGGTTGGAGATTACATAGTTCGCATGCTGAATAGACAGTTTAGTGTCCTGGAAGCCATATTTTAATTGTCATGGTTGGGATCCGACACTGGATAAGGGCAAACACTCTGTTTCTATACTTACTAACCACTATGAGAGTCGTGCTATGGTTGATTTGATTGGTTTTTAATTGGGCTCCTTCAGTCTTTGACAGACTATGGATACCCACAAAGGGGTGCCAGCGCATGAAATTTTTGTGGCAGTAGGTGTGTAATCTCCAACCACACCTCTCCTGAGTCAACATTGTTAAATACCAGCGGCAAGGGAAGTGTATGTACAAGACGACTGGAAACAAATGGCGAAATAAGCAGAGAGCACATACAAGCCTAGAATTCCCAAATGGTCACCTATCTGGTACTAACCAGGCTCAACGTTGCTTAACTTCGATGATCTGACAAGAACCAGTGTGTCAACGCAATTATGCCGTATATGGTTGATACAACAGAAGGATTTTTGCGGGGATGAGATCTTTATCTCTCCAGTCTTTTTTTTTTTTAAAGGAGTCACCACTTATCAAGGCCCAGAAGCCACTTGAAGATAAGGATTAATGAGTGTACAGTAGTCTATGGGAAAATGTCATAGTAATCATTAGTAGCAGAAATTTGGTAAATTGGATTACTTAAGAGGATGGCTCATCAAGAACTTATTCACGTTGGACTTGAAGACGACCATATTGTAGTCAGTTGGAAAGCAGGAAAACGGACCAGAGTTCCACAGGCATGAAGTTTTAAGAATAAAGCTTTGTTCATAGAATCTACATTTAGGTTTAGGCACAGATAAAGGGTGGGGGAAATTATTGATAGTGGTTTCAGCTAGATGAGTGTTTTTGTGAAAGTCAGGCCAGGGGGAACCATAGATTGGAGCTCAGATGAGCACTTACCATGAAAATAACAATAAAGCAGAAATAGGCTCACAACGTCTCATCTGTAGGAAAGAGGCTGCAGGGAAGAGAAAAGGGCATCTCCCACTAAGCTACGAAGTCTATTTTGAACTCTGTCAAAGCAGGATGTGGCAACAGTACTCCATCCTTGGACGTACCTGGCTTTTATACAGGTAGAGAATTGCATCAGTAGTTAGATATCTACTCGAGTGGTAGAACGATCCTATCATTTTTCCAGCAGCCTTGGCAACAGATTTGATGTACATGTTCCATTTCAGATCAGGAGTAAAGGTCAGACCCAGAAGCTTTTCAAAAACATGGAGCCTCCCCAACACAGAAGCCATTTATTTCAATTGATGCAAGACGGGGATCAGAGCATTGATGATGGAAAGATAGAAGCTTGGTTTTAGATGCATTAAAATTAACCAGCCACCACTTTCCCCATTGCAATAAGGGATCAATATCAGAGGAGAGAGAATCAGAGAGAACTTGGTCATTTACAGCCTTTGAAGTGTTGCCATAGATGGTAGTGTCTTCAGCATAAATGTCGACAAATGATCTTATGATGTGATTTGGGAGATCATTGATGTAGATCAGGAAGAGAGTTGGGCCCAGGATGGACTCCTGAGAGACTTCAGCATTAATACTCCACGCTTCTGATTTCTGCCTATCAACCACTACTCTTATGAACCTATCAGAGAGAAATGATTTAATAATTGAAAAGATATTTTCAAGTATACCGTAGCTGGATATTTTGTGGAGTAAACCTTTATACTATACACTATCAAAGGCCTTTGATATATTAAGGGCAATTGGCCCAGAAAGGAAGCCTCCATCGAGAGATTTGCTAATTCTATGAGATATAACTGTTAGCACATTTGCTGTAGATCTTGCATGTCACTGAGGAGGTTATTTTTGCTGAAGTGGTTGACTACTTCACTATTTAACACAGATTCCAGCAACTTACTCATGATGCACAGGAGATTCATTGGTCTGTATTGAAAGTGAGATGATCGATCACCTGAATTACTGATATACTGATGAGGTTTTCCAGGGTGTTGGGAAGCAATTCTCCTTAAGACAGCTTTGTAAGTATGGGAGCTAGTTCTGGTTGAAGCTTTTTGAGACAAGGTGCACCCTTCTTGGAATACTTTCTCCTTTGGGAGTGAGATTTAGTTTATTGCCAATTGCCTTACATGTATTGCTGACAGCAATTTTTTTTATATTAGTCAATGTGCTTCCTTGGAAGAGCTGACTTTCACAACCTTGCACATCTTGTTAGAGCCAAGTAAACACAACCTGTGGTGATTGGATAATTAATTTGTGGCTGGGTTCGAATCTCCTGACCAGTAGGAATTGCCATCTCCTATACTGATGATTGCGAAAGCATGAAACACTAGTATCTGTAGGTATAAAGAATAATTACTATATATATATATATATATATATATATATATATATATATATATATATATATATGTATATATATATATATAATCTATTATTATTATTTATATAATAGATACATAATTATAAATAAAAATTACTATTTATACCTACAGACACTAGTGTTTCATGCTTTCGCAATCATAAGTGTAGGAGGCGACAATTCCTACCGGTCGGGAGATTCAAACCCAGCCACAAAGCCAACTTTCACTCGATTTGCTAAGTCTTTATCTCCGGGTCAGTAAACAATTTCCACCAGAATTAAGTGGATTTACAACTTATAAACGCCAAACGTCGACAGTCTAGAGTGTTCAAACGAGTGGAACATTGTATAAATGCTAGTTGACTGCATTTTAGTTTTTATTTCCCGGACAGTGCCCATCAAAGGGGATTATATATAATATAAAAAAAAAATAAGTTTAAATATATAGTTCAGTTATCAAATCCAAATGCCAAAAATGAATCAATATTTGTTAATCAACATTTTAAAAATTTTATTCAAATATTGATGTATTTGATTTCTGATATTCGATCACTCAAAACGACCAATCATCCAGATTGTAACGATGTTATTAAATATTTGCTTATTTGACGAATGAAAATTAAACTGAATTCATGTCGGATTCACATATAATTAATCTTGATTTAAATAATAATTATTTAATTAATTCAAATAAATCTATATTTATCCCCCACCTCACAACGCATTCACACAATCGTGACAAACCACGAATACATACATATGTCTATATCGTCATACTCATACATACATATAAAAAAAATACATACACTCTCTTTCTCAATTTCTTTAATAAAAATTAACATGGCCAGGGTTTTACCTGTTGAGTTCAAGAACCCATCGCAGTCTCGAGGGATGATCCAAAGACTCTACAATGGCCATCTCTGCATTTTAAAACAATGGTTTAAATTAAAATAGTTTCTTTGGAATGATACATATTTGTTAAACAACAAAGAAGGCGGTGTAAACGCAGATTTTGTCCCGTATAAAATAAACTCCCGCCCTGTTTGTTTGTTTTTAAATGAATGCCATATCTAGTTTTTCGTATTTATTTTTGTTATAAAAAAGGTTTTATAATATTCTTGTTTCTATTTGACTAAATAAAACGTATTGTGTTATTAGTTAATGTTGTTTGTTGAAAGAACATACCTTACAAATATTATATGTAATGGCTGAGAAAATCTTACTTCCCTTTAAATCGTTTAAAAAAAAAGATGAATTTTCTTGTGATGTGTAAGCTTAAAAGTCTGTTTACTTTTCTCTTAATTAAATAACCACACAATTTACGGCTTTTTATTCATCCGACTTAACCAAAATAAAAAGGTAAATTCATTTTATTTCTCTATTTTTTAATGTCTCATTATTAACCTTGTATGAAGTTGATTATAATTGTATTTTATATTCGATTGTTTTGTTTCTGTAATTTTTTTTAATGAAAACTTCGTCACATCAAATACTTTTTAAATGACTTATCCGTTGTTTATTTGATTTTGTTTTATTTGTTTTTATAAACTAGTTTTGCCGATTTTAACTTTTCAAAATAATAATATTTGTTTAATGAATGTTGTCGTTCTACACCATTTTGCATTTTGATCTTCTATAATTAATGCTTCCATACTTTTTAAAATTATTCCTAAAATATTTTTATAAATTTCTTTTCTACTTTTTTTTGAAAGTTTCGGTTTAATTTACTTATCTATTTATTTTTTTAATTCAATTAAAATCCACGAAAACGTATTTTTACTATGAACAAATAAATAGTATTTTTTGCATTGTATTTCAATTAATTTCTTAAATACATTTTTGCATTATTTAAGGAACACAAACAACATTATTATATTTTTAATTCTAAAAATTTAAAAACGACACAAATAAGTCAAATTTCGAATGTAGACAAAATAAAAATAGGTTTGTTAAAATCTTTACTTTTTTACCAAAATTTATGGGCAGAAAATCACAATAAAAATGTCGATCAAGATTCGTTTGACGTTACTTGTCCCCCCCCCGATAAAAAATACCCCAACTAATTAATAAAATACCAACTTAACTTTTGAAATTTATAAAACTCACAAAATAGCAACAGTCGATTTTATAATTAGTTGAATCCTATTTCAGTCACGTATATGATTTAAACTGAGTTTCAATATTTATTTTTAAATACCTTTTTTATTTACTTAAAAATCATGTTTTAGTATTTTTTTGTAAGTAACATTATAAAAATAAAGTTATAGCAAGTTTTATCGTACATGAAAAACGCCGAAACTGGGCCGAAAAAAGTATAGTCGTCATCTTTAAATCCAGAAATGGGCTAACTAAGGAAGAACAATAACTCTAGTTTACAGCTCTGTTCTTTAACTAGAAAATTATAAAACAAATGTACACCCAATTCACTCTAAATAATTTAGGTGACTGAAATAGGAATTAATTTTTTTTTTTTTTTTTTCTGACGGTCATTTTACACGAGAGCAAATTTAGACGCATGGAAAAATCCAGCTCCCCCAAAAGGGGTGTGTCATTGTCTCTAGCGTTGGTAGAAACCATTTTGAGCCAAGATAGCGTCATTAAGTATAGACAAAAATGACACTAACATTTTAATTTGTGATTTAAAAATTTTAGCAAAGGAAGAAAATGAACGGATATAACAGGGGTAATT
>NC_136502.1:29892353-30017353 GCF_053919585.1 Euprymna scolopes
CTTTCTGTTTCCTCTTAAAGTTAGGTATGTTATGGTAGTATTGTTTAGTGGTGTATATACAATCCTTATAATGTATGTACAAAATATACCATGATCGTCTTTGTGTGTATTAGGCAATGATACTAATTGTGTCTCTTAACTGTATGTATAAAATATGTACTTCATTGTCATATCGTGTGTGTTGGGGCTGCTCAGACATTTCTTGTAAGTCTGAATGTGCTTATCCTAGTGAGTTGCCCCTTAGTTAGCACTAGCCTGGGTGCCCAGTGTTGCCCGGGTGTTTGGAGGTGTGTGTTGCACGCAAAAAAAAAAGTTGTAGTAGGCAGGCAGGCTCAAATCCGTGACACGAAGGTGGAAAAGGTGTGTGTAAGGGTGGTGGTTGAGAAAACGAAAACAGGAAAATTGTGCAAAAAAAATTTTTTAAATAGGAGTAGTAAGCAGGCTCAAACCCGTAACGCGTCGGAGGAAAAAAAACTGTTTTACCGATGTGCCTACCATTGTTGTGATGTCACGGGTGGTAAAAATTATGCCTTTTAAGCGGTGTCGTGAACGCGAGGGTTGAATGGCTTGCAAAAAATGTCAGCGAAAAAATCGACTCTCCTTGTAGAAAACAGCCCAGTTGAGAGGGAAGAAATTCATGTCTTTGGCTAATTTTTTGATATTTATGATCCGAAGGGTTGAGCTTCAAAATGATACCGATCTCGTGAAAATCCATCGCCTCTGTCGAAAGTTTTAGGTAGACATACAAACATACATACATTCATACATACATACATTTAAACAGACAGGTGAGATTTATATTATAGACTAGCGGGGAGTACCCGGCGTTGCCCAGGTGTTTGTGTCGGAGGGGGGGGATAAAAAATAGTTTTGGTAGGTAAGTATGAAGGATCAAACCCGAACCCTTGAGGCGAAGTTGGAAATTAAAGTGTAAGAAAAAACCGTGCGACATTAACCACTGGGCCACCACGAAATAGTAACGGAAACATGTTTGAATATATTTAAGTATTAAGGAATTATCAGGTGCCCATACTTAATGACTTAATGAGGTCAACTTTGACTACGGGGCAGTATTTTATTTACTGCAGGGGAGCTTTTTTTATTTTTTTATTTTTTTTTGTTTCCCCCAAGATGGGGGGGGACAGCTTCCCATAAAAAGAGGATTGTCCAAATTGAATAGCAATTGTCTGATATAAGGAGAAACTGATTGCTTTTGGACGTTTCCGGCGATCGCGACCAGAACTCTGCCACCAGAATTAGTTTCGGTTTTATTACACGAAAAAGCCTAATTCACATGCGGCGATCTAAAAATGTTGAATATTTATCTTTTCAAAGTCGAGCAAATTAAATAGACAGGCGATCTCCGTTGTTAACTCGTAGATTTAGACGTGATATAAAAAATTTTAAGAAGTTGTAAGCCGACCGATCGTTTCTCAGAAAAAAGCCTTTCTCGGACATACACAAAAAGCGAACATACATACACACACACATTTTCGCTTTTATATATATAGATAACATCCAAACCAAACTCCATAAATAAATATTTGAAGATATAAAGAACTTGAAACCTAAAAATTTTTTCCAAAATTACTGGGTTCAGCATTAAATAATCTGAAAGGAGTTGATGTATCATAAAGCCAAACAACTAATAATATCAACCAATGTCATATTCTTAAGTGTAGAAGAGTTTTTATTATCATCTTTTTGTCAAGACACAAACTTATAATTTTTTTTTTCATTTCTTTTTCAGATTTATGAAAACTGATATCGAGTCACGGCAACATTTATGTCACATCACATATTTTGACTGTCTTAAAATTCAGTGGCAAGATCAGGATGAGATGACCAGAGAGGGGACGACTGTGTGCAGTGGATGACCAAATGTCATCAGATGCATTGTGATTCTCTCTGCCCAAAAGATTGTATCTCTACAATCATTGCAATCTCCCCCTATTGAAACCACAAAGGATTTTAACACTTGTCAGTAGGAGGCATGCACAAACTCAGGGCTCATTTACATATGTGCTGGCAGGGATACTCGGCATTGTTTAGGTCAAATTAAATGAAAATCACTTATTTAAATAGCCTGATATAAAATCTTATATAAAATTATCTTATGATTCAGGGTAGGAATTTTAGCTTCATGACTTCTAAGTGGAATCCAGTGTTGGATTAAGGTTAGATAGGCATAATTGCATCACTTTTTTTAAATTAGTTTAAAAATTAGATTTGTATTTCAGTTTGATGCAAAACAGATAAGTATGATTCATCTTTCTGTATGATTCATCTTTCTATATAAGATGAAAATTGTCCGTCTGCTAAATACTTGTGAGCTATTCAACTGCAAATTTGGGATTTATTTGCAATGATTCTCATCTCATGCAGGTGATCTTAAGTAAGTCATATTTATCTCTTAAAAAAGTTTCTAAGAAAGCGTGAAAATTCTCCATTTAGAATGATGTTAGTCTTGATTTTAATGAGCTACATCACACAAAATTAAATATATATTCTCAGAATTTGAGCCAATTCCAATCAGTTCGAGATCAACTTTAACTGCAGATCATTTTAAGACCCTCTTATCTCAACAAAATCAAAAACCAATTTAAACCCATGACATCAATTGTGTGAGCTCTATTTTCACATAGCTTTCTCCATACCAGTCGTTTTTTTTTGATAGCAGTGATGTATTAATTATGACTGCTGTTTAAAACTGTCCTTGAAGACACTTTAACCTCATCCATGATGTTTTTGGCTAAACTTTAATTTTAATAAGATTTTAAACGATAAGAATAATTATACCAATTAAAAAATTTGAATAAATATTGCTAATTAAAATTTTTTTTAGTCCATAACTTCAGGTGTGTAATCTGAATTTTGAAACCCTGTTTATCATAACAATATGTTCTTGCTTATTTTTAAGTATTTTGGGGTCTGCTCTCTCCAACATATTAAAGTGTTCAACCGTGCTTCATTATTATTAGCACATCTTGGCACAGATATTCTAGTTAGCTTACATACACACATATAAATACTTACCTATTACATTTCAAAATAAATACTTCCAACAATGTATTCTACACAGTTCTTATACCCAGTTGAAAATGATTTCAACCCAGTCGTTCCAGCTCTGTACCCAAATGAAAGTCATCATGTCCAGAGGACACCTGGAGAGTTTCATAGCTCCGATAAGAATTCGAGTGATGAACAGCCATCGGATACTTCCCCAAAAAGAACGGAAGATGAATGCCCATCAGATAACAAATGTAAACATCCTGAGCGAATGATGAATCCACCGAGCCATTCAAATGGAAAGCCCTTCAAATGTGAGATTTGTCGGAAAGGTTTCGTACAGGAAGCAAATCTGCTCAACCACGAGCGAGGTGGGGGTGCTGCTAAGCACTTCTTCTGCGCTTTCTGCAACAAGGGCTTTTCACAGCACATCTTCCTCAAGAACCATGAGCTGACGCATACCGGCGTCAAGCCGTTTTCCTGCTCGACGTGCCAGAAGGCATTTACGCTGAAGATCAACCTGCAAAATCATGAGCGGACCCATTCTGGCGAGAAGCCATTTAGATGTCCGATTTGTTCAAAGGGTTTCAGCCAGCAGGGTAACCTGAAGACGCATATGAGAATTCACAGTGGAGATAAACCGTATGAGTGTGAGAGTTGTGAGAAGACGTTCTCGCAACGGACGAACCTTAATAATCACATGCGACTCCATACTGGTGATCTGTTTAAGTGCTCGTTTTGCAACAAAGCGTTTACGCTTAAGATCAGTCTCATTAAGCATATACGTATTCATACGGGTGAGCGCCCGTTTCAGTGCAACTACTGCAGTCGACGGTTCTGCCAGCAGACGGAATGGCAGAATCATGAGAGGACCCACACAGGGCAGAAACCTTTCAAGTGTAAAATATGTTCAAAGGCGTTCAGCCAGCAAGGCAATCTTCGAACGCATACACGTGTCCACAGTGGCGAACGTCCCTACGTCTGTGACATATGCCGGCAGACATTCTCGCAGAAGACGAATTTAGACAACCACCGGCGTATTCACACAGGTGATCTGTTTAATTGCTCATTCTGCTCGAAGGCATTCACGCTGAAGATCAGTCTCCAGAATCATGAGCGAGTCCATACTGGTGAGAAGCCGTTTAAATGTTCATATTGCCCAAAAGTGTTCGGGCAACGGACCGAATGGAAAAACCATGAGCGAACTCACACTGGAGAAAAACCCTACTCATGTCCGACGTGTTCGAAGTTGTTCAGCCAGCAGGGTAATCTTAAAATGCATCTACGAACACATAGCGGAGAAAAGCCGTTTGATTGTGAAATTTGCGGGAAATCATTCGCTCAGAAGAACAACCTGGACAACCATCGGCGTATTCATACAGGAGAACTATTTAAATGTTCATTCTGCGACAAGGCGTTTCCATTGCAGATCACATTGCAGAACCATGAGCGCATACATACCGGAGAAAAGCCGTTTGAATGCACCATCTGCACAAAAACGTTCCGACAGCGAACAACGTTAAACAACCACATCAGAACTCATACTATAGCTGCAATGTCATTATCATCATCGTCATCGCTTCCGTCATTATGCAACCAAAATAACCCCAGCATGGACGGAAACATAGGCAACAACTCTGCTAATCTAAATTCATCCTATCCTACAAGTCACACCCATTTAACGCCGTTAGCCAATGATAACCTTACAAGCAAAACTCTCACTCATTCAAGCTCGACGAATCAAAATCCTTCGCAGTCAGAGAAAAAGAATCAAGAAATCACTAATGATTCGACGGAGGAAAACGAATCTGTAAACCCTGCTCCTCCTTCTCCTCCTGCATCCTCTCCCAAAGAGCATTTAAATGATACGTCGCAAGCTCACCTTGCAAAAAGCAGCTCGAATACAGAATCTGCAACAGTGGCCTCTTCTATTAGCTCAGCAATCAGGTTCCAACCTCCAAATGCGTACCTGGCAGCCATGCCCACAAATTGGGACCCCAAATATTTTTGGCCGCCAGGTTATCCCGTACCTCCGATTCTTGGCAGTAACGGTTGGACTGGCATTTCCAATGTGCATCCTTTTACAGCGAAGCAAAATAAACATAACCCATAGACCAAGCTTTCTAATAACTATTGATGTGGACTATGAAATCGGTGAGCAGAGTTAAGATCCAATTGGATCTTATGTTTCTTTACATATTCTGCGAGACTGATAAAATTACTTGATCATTTTATGTGATTTTTGGCATGCAAGGTTTTCTTTCTGTCACGTGTATGTACATCATAAAGATTTTTCTTTATTTTTGTTTTCTCTTGGAGGAGAGTTATGAACTAGAATTGAATGCTTTATGAATGAACAATTCGTCAAAGTAAACAAAATAGCCATCAAAAGTAAAAATCTTTCAACCCTTATATATATATATATATATATATATATATATACTATTATATAAAAGTTACTCTGTGTGTGCGAGTTTCTTCCTTATAGGTTCTGAACGGCTGACCCTATCTTTTGCAAATTTCACGCGAAGGTAATTTATATGTTTGGCAGTGTTCTTAGATATGTTTTATACAGAAATTCATCTTATAAATTTTGAAAATCAAAAAAATCCGATCCTAAAAATAGTCTTTCTTACTTATAGATCAAAGAGAATTTTTATGGGAGAATATTTTAGGTTGCACCGGCAAGGGAGATAATAAAATCTCAACAAATAATTTCTTCTTAGAAAAGAACAGATTTGTTGACATCTGGAAATATAACTCAGTGATAGAGCATTCGACTACAGACTGAATGATCCCGTGTTCAAGCCCGGGTGTACCTCACAATTTTATTTTAATTTTTTTCTCATTAATGAATTCAATTTACAATAAAAGAAGAGGTACAATTTAAAATTGCCGCAAATCATTTCTTTGTTTGCATATTTTAAAACTAAATGTCAATCAGAAGTGAGTTTCCAGGGCATTCATCGTCAAGCCCAAATTTCAACTGACATGATAGTGTAAACAAACACAGACGGAATTTGATCAACTACATTATCATTATTATTTATTTAATTTTTTTGGTTTCTTTTTGTGAATTAGTCTACTGGGCAAATTATTTCTCGTAATGTATAATATTCAATAATAATACATATGCAATCTGCATAAATTAAAATATCATGTTTATGCATATTGTACGGCTGAGCCATGCCGGGCGTCCATCTAGTATATATACATATATATATATCTATATATATTTCTGTGGAAATATATTTTTTATCTCCTTATAATATATACCAATCCTTATTTAAGTTGGTTGGTTGTTTTTGTTTTACAGCATATCAACCCTTTTTAGGTTATTTAATGCCGAATCCAAAGATTTTGAAGAAAAAATTTTTAATAGAATATATTTGTTGTTTTCAAGTCGGTTTCTATTTAACCCATAGTTGGGACCCTAACAGGTACTACCACTCTGGGTCAGAATGGACCTGGGAGCAATGGTAATTAAAGAGTGGCTCCACACACCCCAAAGCTTGCAAGCTGGGGCCTCACCACTGGATATAGTTTAAGGTCATATCCAGGACCACAATCCTTATTTAAGAAGCTCAATGTAATTACAGAGCAATATAATGAATGAATGACAAAAGTCTATATTCCAAAGTTCATGAATTGTAAATGTCAACTGAATTAAAGGAATGAATTCAACATTATGAACTTTGGAATATAGACTTTTGTCATTCATTCATTCATTATATATATATATATATATATATATAGATTAAATGTATTCAAGAGTGATAACTAATGAATTTAATGAGGTTATTAAGAGTGCTCAATAAAAGAAGTGCAAGATATATTTTTATTAATATAAATAAAGTTATATGTTCGTGACACTGGACATGCTAATGTTTCAGACAAATGGTCTGTTAAAACCAGAAGTCTCTGTCAGGCGACTTCATGAATGGTTGCTTCCATAGAAGAAACCAGACTAGTTTCTTCATCATAAACAAAAAGTCCATATACTTTACCATAAAAAAATAAACAAATTCTTATTTTCAGAACCAACATAAAAACACTTCGGTAGATGAAGAAATAAATAAAATCAAATTATAGAATTATTAGACGAATGAATTTTTGACTATTTCATCATCTGACGAAGTTTTTTTTTTTTTTTTCTATCTCGATTCTTAAGATAAGAATTTGTTTTTTATAGTAAACTTCCTGGACTTTTTGTTTGCAATGAAGATTTTTTTAACAATTATAAATGATATCTTCTCTCCAATACAGAGTGGAACGATAAAAGTGTCACCCTAAAAAAAAAACACTATAGCTTTATTTTAAACCTTTATTGAAAAAATCAATTCAGGTAGCTTGATTATGTAGTAGAGCTGACATCTATTCAATGTAGCCACCTTCAACCTTAATCACCGCCTTGATACGGGTCTGGAACTGGGAGCATGCCTTTTCCACAAGCGCCAGTAGAAGCTCTAGTAGTCAAGCAGATTCAGGTCGGGGAAGGAGAGGTGCCAGTGAGAGACGAGTACAAAGTCGTAGCACTCCTGAAACCAAGCCTGGGTCTCCTTGGATTTGTGAGCCAACACTGAGTCCTGCAGCCACCTGATTGCAGCAGGGGATCACCACACTCTTTTGATATTGACTTTCCAGCCGACTTCGAAGATGTGACATGTTATGATGTGGTCTTCACTTGAAACCACACCAAAGACCATAACTGTGGCCAGAAACTTTGTTTTCTTCGCCCTGAGCAATTCAGCAATGATTTTTGAGGGTGCTGGCAATGGTCCTGTTGTCATAACTTGGATCGTTAGAGAGCATGAGTTGTACAGCAGCGCATCTCCGATCTAGCTTATTGAATATGGTGTCACTTTTAGGCATGATAGAAAGCTCCTATCGCTATTGGGATTTGTACACAACTGGCCAACTAGTAGATGGTCTGCAACAAAAAAAAAACAAAAACAGTTTTCATAAAACAGAAATGGAATCATGTCGTCCTTTCTAGGGCAATAATTTTATTTTTCCACCCTGTATATATTTATTGCATATGATACTATATAATATTTTGATTAGCCATTGATACCAATGGTTTCAGAAACTGTAAAATCAATTTGTTGAGCTGAATATCACTTTTGTTCCTTTGTCAGTAGATGGTCTAATTATTAATCTTTCATAGCTTCTGAAACCATTGGTATCAATAGTTAATTGGAATATTGTTGCATACGAGTGGGGAGCGCCTGGCCTGGTTGGGTCGTAAAATATGCTTATATATATTTTAATCCAAGCAAACTTCATATTTATTATTACAGAGCCAGTCCTCTATTGAATATTATAGTATACCTAATTTATAGTACTGATATCAAAAGTTTAAAAAAAAAAAATGACTTGGGTGCCATCAGCTAGAATCGAAACCAAAACATTTAGCACTCCAGCTAAATCTGCTACTGATATAGCTATCAAGAGATAGTTAAGAGAGATTTACTTATAATTGAAACTCTATCCCTTTAAATCGTAATATTAAACGACTTGAAGAAATGAATTGAATTTGGGCATGCGCAGAATGAAGTAAAAATATGTCGGTAAGTTGAAATGAACAGTTTGCATTTTAATATGCAGATATTGTCTTTATGCATTATTTAACCATCCAAAGAGTTTACTTCTTTTTTTTTTCTTTTTTTTTTTTAATATTTTTACCCCAAACAAGGCATAGTGCCACTTTGAAGTAGGGGCTACTATCGGGCACATAAGTTGCAGGGATATTATAAAGGGAGATGAGTAGCAAGATGTCTGTTAACATTAAACTTGAACTTCTGCATGTCAGTACAGTTGGGAAAGCAGAATCCCAGAAGGAAGTTCCAAAGTCTAGCAGTTCTGTGGAAGAAACTGTTGGAGTAGAAGGCTTTCTTACATCTAGGGATCTCTACTGTGTAGGGGTGGGATTTAGCTGTTTGTCAGGTTTGTCGGGGGTATTTACATGAGAAGGTACAAGTGTTTGTAGTTCGTCAGAGCATTCACCATTAAAGTACTTGTAGAACAGGCAGAGGGATGCAAAATTTTATCGATAGGACAGAGGCTGAAGCCTAGATGACAGTTCAGGACTTATCAGGTTGGCGACTCTCTTTTGAACCCTGTCCAGGAGTGAGAGACAAGTAGCAGATGTACCAGCCCAAATGTGACAACAGTACTCCATACATGGGCGAATAGTGGCCTTGTAGAGGTACAGGATACTTTCAGTAAACCATCCTTGATGTATGATTACTATTTCCTGTTAATTTCAGTGTTATGTGACTAGTAGTTTAAGAGTTTATTGGTTAAATATTTACACACAAACAGACACACATGCATACAGCTACTGTTTTATTTAATCTTATGTAATAAAAAAAAACTAAATATGGTGAATACAATGATTCAACAGTATTTTGGGTTGGTTTGCCGATTTCATAGACTGCCTTGGTTACAAAATATATTCACTCTATAATCTAAGGAATTGTTTGCCATCTTCTGACACTAAAAGTGCAACAGTTTATTCATGTATTACAAATTTTTTTCATTTTTACACTGAACCAATACATTTTATTGAATATGAAAAAAAATGTTTAAAAAAAGCATTTAAAGAAAAGAAAAAACAATATTTTCATAAATTATAATGTATCATTGAAAAACTTGAAAGTTTTAGATAGTATTTTATTGTGAATAAAAAAACAAAAACATTGAAAACGATTCCTATTCTTTAATAACACTATAATCTTTATTTTCTCTTTGTATCTACCTGGCGTCGCTCAGGAGTCTTTTTTACTGTTATTTTTTGTTCCGCTTTTTTATTAATTTCTTTTTTCTTTCTTTTTTTTCTCCCTCAATTCTTTTTAAACAGGATTTTGAAATTGTTTCGAAACTTTTTAAATGTGAATCAATAATTT
Source organism: Euprymna scolopes (assembly GCF_053919585.1). Lineage (NCBI taxonomy): Eukaryota > Metazoa > Mollusca > Cephalopoda > Sepiida > Sepiolidae > Euprymna > Euprymna scolopes. The sequence continues at coordinate 29,902,271 of NC_136502.1, forward strand.
GAATTAATTGGATCTTTCAAACAACAATTCTCATCACGGAGATTATTCTCACAGCATTTCCATGAAGGTTGCTGGGTGTTATTCCAACTTTGGTTCTTGCTCGGTTCAGGGTCATCCAGTCCTTTTCTGAGAAACCCATTCCATGTGGAGTGAGATGCTTTCTGAGTTCTTGAATAGTTTCATTCAAGTAGTGATTCCAATCATTTTCACTGTTGATGCAGGCGTTCCATGACCTTGCAGGGTCAGGACTCTCTTTGGTCACAAAAACGCTTCTTGGGGTACCAGGCTGGTCAAAAGTCCTGTTGCACTTTTGTGTTTTGAGTTTAAGTTAATATTTTCATAGGTAAATTTTATTTCTGCATTACAGATTTAAGTTTGTGCTTTAATAAAGTGATATTAGCATTTACTGTACAATTATTTGGTATCGCAATCAAAATGGAAGCAAAAAGAATTGAAATTGCTGCTCTACTGCGTGCGTCCCATAAAATAGACAACATTGCAAAGCTCCTTAATGTGAGTCGTATGACAGTGCATAGAGTTGTATGCTGTTATAGCCAATGGAGAAACCGTCAAGAATCACCTCTGCAAAGGAAGACCCCGAGTTGTGAAGACCAAGACGATCAAAAAGGTGTTTGAGAACAATCTAACACTTAAAATGGCACATCTCGCTAATATGAAGGGGATCTTACTGTCAGGAGGGCTGTTAAACTAGAATGTGGAAAGAGCTTGAAAATGATAATAAACCCCCTGTTGACGGTTGGAATAAAAAAAAAAAAAAGAAGTGCCTTGAACACAGTAAAAAGCTTCTCCACAACATCAAAAGTGGAAAATGAATCATCATTTTTTTCAAACGAAAAGACCTTCATTGATCTTGTCATGAATAAACAGAATGACAGAGTAGTGTCCTTCGGTCAAGATGTCTCTGAAGTGCGTAATGTCTCCACAACAAAACATCCGGCTTTAGTTATGATGTTTCTTCAAATGAGGAGAAGATGCCTCCAGTATGATTTCCCACTGGATACCGGCTTACCGCCCGTGAACTATAAACATGTCCTTCAGACAAAACTGTTTCCTTGGATCAATAGGGTCGTCAAAAGTCTGATTATGATTCCAACAAGATGGGGCACCATCGCACACTGCCAAAATCATTCAGGACTGGTTGAAGGAAAACATCAATTTTTGGTCAAAGGATATTTGGCCCCCCACAATCACCAGATTTTAATCTGTTGGACTACAATATCTGGACGTATGGGTTGAGCAAGGCGTGCAAGTGTTGTTACGGTAGTGAAGAAGACTTGAAGGCTACCGTGAACTGCATGTGGTCCTTAATGAGCAAGGAGTACATCCATAAAGTTTGTCAGGAGTTCAGACCACGGCTGAGCGGTGTCATTAATGCTGATGGAGGTCATATTGAGTAAGCATACTGTTTGAAAATTATATTACACGTATTTAATGATTTTTATTTTCTTAACCATATAAAAATAAATCAGTACAACTTGAACCAAAGATACAAAAGTGTAAAAGGACGTTTGACCAGCCGGGTATATATTTTTTATTCTCTTGAAATGTTACAAAGAACAAACAGAAAAATTAAAAATTAGGCACAAGGCCACTCAGAAATTGAGGAGAGAGGGGTCTTTAGTCATCAGCGTCACTGTACTTTTGGGTAATCTATGCTAATCCTAGCTAGAGTTCTCATTCACCTTAATACTGCAAATACCCCGGGGGGTCATCCTACTTAAAATTCCCAGATCAGATCATTTTATTTTTGTTTTTGTTTTTTAATAAATATGTAATAACGTGTGTGTGTGTGTGTATATATATATATATATATATATATATATATATATATATATAGGGTGGGCCAAAATAAGGGTCCTATTTTTAAAAATTCATAAATTCATGTAAGTTTTAAGAAATGTTTTTCGGCCAAAATTTGTTTTGTTTATTTCCAAAAAATCTCGGAAGGGTCAGTCTACACACACATAAAGTTTGGTGAGTTTAACTTTTATTTTGTGGAAGTTATTCAAATTTAAAGATAGGACCCTTATTTTGGCCCACCCTATATATATATATATTATATGTAAAATTAAAATATTATACTAAAATTCATTTGATGAATATTTCATTGGCGTGGGGTGGAGGGAAAAAAAAAATCCAAAAAATTAAATAATGTTAGTAGGACCCTCCCAACTTTCTCTAGATGGTAGACTGCCCACTACTGCTTCTTGATTTCAGTTTGCTACTTGGTTGACCATGTTGTCCTCTTTCCATTTTTTGATTCTCACGTGGGCATCCTTTTGGATGTGGTAATGTGCCATGCAAGCCAATCTGTTGAGGGTTGGTGATGGGGTTAATCTTAGTGTAACTGTGATTTTGCAGCTGTGATACGTCAAAATGTGGCAAGTATTTCTGCCGCACTTGAACTAACTATACCGTACTTTGGAGTAATTGCACCAACTAGCTAAAAGTGCTCTTTTGGCAATCACGCATATTAAGAGCACTTTTTTTTAGTTGGCACAATTACCCCAAAGTACGGTAGATAGTATGTGTTTTTTACTGTTATTTTGTGTGGATTTTCTTTTTCTTTTATCAAATGAATGAAAGCATTCGGTAATTTTTAAATTCACAGGGTAATCCAGCAGGTTCAGTTTGGAGGAGGGGGAAGGGAGTCAGTGAGAGAAAGGTACAAAGTCGTAGCACTTCTTCTGAAGCTAAGCCTGGGCCTCTTTGGACTTGTGGGGCTGGTGCTGAGTCCTGCTGCCACACATAGGGTCTGCAAGCAGCCAACTGATTGCATCAGGGGATTAAAATGCATTTAGGTACACTTTGGTGTTGACTATCAAGCTGACTTTGTGAGATGGCATGATGCGGCCCTCACTTGAAACCACACCAAAGATCATAACCGTGGGTTGTCCGATACATTGAGCTATGCCTTCACGCATTGAACCATCCGGATTTGCATTTTTTAGGGTGCTGGCAATAGTCCTGTGGCATAACTTGGATCGGTAGAGAGCATAAGTTGTATAGCAGCACATCTCCGATCTCGCTCGTTGAACATTGTGTCACTTTCAGACATGATAGAAGGCTCCTATAGTTCTTGGAATTTGTACACAACTGGCCAACTAGTAGATGGTTTGCAACGCAAAAGGAAAACTGGTTTTAATTAAATGGAAATGGAATCATGTCATCTTTTCTAGGGCGACAATTTTATCATTCCACCTTGTAACTCATAAAACCCTATTGTTACAATCCAATGCAATTTATTAGTTTGCTTTTTCTCTCAGGTATTTAGTAATTAATTTCCAATGCGACATTATACGCATCATTGTACTCACTTTTCACTCTCTTTCATTCTTGTGAGCATTGCCACAATGTTTCTCCATCAGTTTTTGCCCAATTACTGGTATGTGGTACCCCAAGTCTCAATATCCAAAAATACGGATAAAAACAGAACGATACTACAAAAGAAAAAAAACAGAAATCCAAAACAATAAAAACTCTCCATCACTTTAACATCTATATATATAAAAGGCAAAATGTGTGTGTATGTATGTATGTATGTATGTATGTTCGCTTTTTCTGTATGTCTGCAAAAGGCTTTTTTCGTTGTGATTCTCGGTCGACTCGCTCATTCTTAAAACTTTTTATATCACGTCTAAATCATAATAACTACAACTTAACAATGGGGGTCGCATGTGTGTATTTAATTTGCCCGACTTTTACGAGCTTGTCACGTTTTGAAAAGCAAATGATCTGGCTTGCAGTGCAAAACTAGGTCAGATGGGCAGGAGCTGCTAAAAACAGCCTTTCCTACCTTGACAGAGTACAAAATAGACTTCATGGCTTAGTGGGGGATGCCCTTTTCTCTACCCTGCAACCTCTCTCCCACAGAAGAGACATTGCGAGCCTATCCTTGTTTTATCGTTATTTCCATGGCAGGTGCTCGTCTGAACTCCAATCTCTGGTCCCCCCTCGCCAATCTTTCACGAAAAACACCCGTCTAGCTGAATCCACTGTGAAAAATTTCCCCCACTCTATATCTATGCCTAAATCAAAACGTGGATTCCATGAACAAAGCTTCTTTCTTAGAACTGCATGCCTGTGGAACTCTGTTCCGTCTGCTTTCTTCCCACCGGACTACAATTTGGAGGTCTTCAAGTCCAACGTTAACAAATTCCTAATGAACCGCCCCCTTAACACTTCATCAAATCTCCACACTAACGTAATGTACTTGCAATAACCTTTATCCCTGAGTAGCTTCCAGGTCTTGATAAGTGGTTATCACTGTGCAAAAAAAAAAAAAAAGCCTCAGGGTTCAATCCCACTTTCCTACTAAAACTTTTTTTTTTTAACACACACACCTCCAAATACCCAGGCAACACTGGGTAACACCTGCTAGTATAATATAAAAGGCATAATAACATTGACACACCAGTTCTCATCAGATCACCAAAGTTAAGCAACTATGATCCTGACCATACCAAATGGGTGACCATTTGGAAATACTAGGTGCTGTATCTGCTCTCTAATTATTTTGGTATTGTTTCCAATCGTCCTGAACTAATATATTTGCAACTGGAATTAAAACGGTGCCGACTCGAGAGGTGTGGTTGAGGATTGGCAAAATTTTGTCACAAAAATTTCATGTACAGGCACCCTTTAGTGAGTATTCATAGTCTGTCAAGACTGAACAGAGTCTTTTTTTAATAGTCCCACTAGTATATAAAATATATACAGCATATTCACGTTGACACACCAGTTCCCACTGGATCACCGGTTAAGCAACGTTAAGCCTCATCAGTACTAAATGGGTGACCATTTGAGACTTCTAGGTGCTGTATGTGCTCTCCGCTTATCTCAGCATTGTTTCCAGTCATCCTGGTCTTCTCCTTGCCACTGAACCCAAGCATTGTCGATTCAGGAGATGTGTGGCTAGGGATTGCGCGACCCTTGCCTCACAATTACACGTACAACTGCCCCTACAGGGGTATCCTTTGAACGGAGGCATCAATTGATAATATATAAAATGATTAGTTGAGAATAACAAGATTTTATGATTGGGGTTCTAAGCATTGGACCCACGCATATCTATTTTCTTTATTCTGGAATTCGTGGGGGTGCCCGGTTTTGCCCAGTCATAAAATATGCTTAAATATGATATTTTAATTTGTCTAGATTTTGTATATATTATAAATTTGTGATTTCAAAAATTAAAAAAAAAAGTATTTGAGTGCCATCAGCTAGAATCGAAATCAAAAGCAAAACTGTAGCATTCAAAGCTGGTGACGTTACCACTATGCCAACATGACATGCATATGAACTGATTAAATATAATAAATAAACTAAGATGTATAAAGATGTATAGCAATAACATGTTGAATAAAATGTATAGCAATAACATGTTGAATAAAATGTATAAAGATGTATAGCAATGTTGAATTTTAAAGAGTCTACAACAATTTTAAATGCCTATACAAAAATATCTGGAAACTTACTGAAGGCACTTTGTACACTTGAAGAAGGTTGAAGGTTACATCAACTGAAACGTTGTGAGAATAACATTCTCAATGATAACCGTAGCTGAATAATCCAAATGATATGAACCATTTTATATTCTGATGGGATACTCGTCCACACACCTATAAATTGTCTTTGTGCTCTTGTTGATTTTCTCCTTATCGGATGTGGGTTTATTTGATAAGTACGGCCACATTTTAATCTGGATTCTAATTCATGCGTATTAAACCTGCGCAGATAACTGTGCTAAAAATAGTGCAGTCTTCATTGAGATTCTTATGTTACATAGCGCCAACCATGTTTGAATAAGTTTTGTTTATGAAAATCGCTCCAGACAAGGCATGAAGCCACTTGATATAAGAAACTAAAAAAAAAGAAAGTACTACTTAAAGTTCAAATACTTGCCAATGATAAATATTAGATGAAAGAGATTCTGACCGAGAAAACAGCAATTCTTCCCTCTTTATCATAATATGTGCTGCTGCTAAAAGATCCAGTTTCTACTCTTCTTTTAGTGACATTGTAGAATTGAATGTAATAGTTAAAGAAGCAAGCGCCCATGTGTGTTTGCCTTGTGTGGCTATACGACTTACCTTCAGGTGAGATCTGAAAGAGAGAGAGATTAAAGATGGCGGCCGTGGCTTTATAAGGTATGCTCGTGGAATCGCACAAGATTACACTGCCCACCGCACACATATGCAAATGAAATGCAGCCAGTTTTTTTAATAAAATGCCAGTTGGCAGAGGTGAAGGGGACAGATGCGTGCTGGAAGTTGAGAATCAAAATTGTTAGGAGGAAATACAGTGACAAATTCTACCTGTGATTTTTTGTGTGTTTTTTTTTTCCAAAATACCAGCCCATTTAACTGCAAGCTATTCCAGCATAATGGGGGACAAGTTCAACCTTAAATTAATACCAGAATTCGATGGCTTAACCCTGGTACTTGACTGGGTGGAAAAGGTAGAACTGCATTGCCTGTTGTCTAGCATGAAGAGCATTGAACACATCTGTCTGGCGGGGCTGCTACTGGTGTAACGAGACTGATCATATGGCCCGGGATTGGGGACAAAGTCCCAAGGTCGAGCTCTTCCCCAAAGAGAAATTAGACGCGGCGCTTCCGACCATAGAGGTCTATGTCAATGAGACATTGTGCTCAGCACTCCTCGATTCCAGGTGTGTACGGACCTCTGCCTCACTTGGAAGAAGATTGTCAGAGTGACCACCATCAGTGGAGAGACACAGACATGCTGCGGGGTGGGCGCTGTGAACATTCGCACAAGAAGTGGAAATTCGGCTAACATCGAGGCGCTCATAGTGCTCAAAAAACTGCTTAGCTTTGACCTAAGGCTATGAGGCCATCAGAGCCCTAGGTGGTGTTCACATAACCCATTACGGCAGCCAGCACTTCCTCATCCTGATTGATTGTGGACTAATGAGTTTCGCGATCTGATGCCCATTAATAAGACAGGATTCCTCCAGTGTCATCTGTGAATTGGAGTTTATATTTTACGAAAGGGATCCACTTGAAGAGATCCTCACAGACAACAACACAGCCTTCTGCAGTGGGGAGTTCAGGCATGACTGCTGCAAGCGCACCTACTAATGTAATCCATTGCTAAATAGTGTGCATCAAGAACATTGACGCCCATCTGCCTTATTGGCAGAGAACTCAAACACCTTATGAGTTAGAGGACACCATCTGGGTGAAGCCTCCCAATAGCCGGTTGTTTACCAGCTTTCAAAGAAGATGAATCACTGGCATCATCAGTGAGTAGGCCATGCTAATCGATGGTACCCCAAACCATGTGAGAAATATCTGGCCCACCCTAAATATGAACCAGTTGGCGAGCAGCGGTAATGGTGAATCATACAATGATGACCTGTGGATTCGACCTATTCATTGTGGCTGTGATAGTACGACTGATGCCGATAGCTCCAGCACCCTTCTGAGAGCTCTGATGAAGATGAAGAAGTCCAGCCTGATGATATGACTGCAAACCTTAATGCTGATGCCGATAATTTCAACGCCACTTCTGAGAGCTCCAATGAAGATATAGTTCAGCCAATCTTCCTTTGTAGGAGTGCCAGCAGCAAACGACCACATCCACAATGCCACGTGTGTGATCTTGAGACTAGGGAGGAGTATAGAGTTGAATTTTATAGTCAAAGAAGCAAGTGTTCACGTGTGTGTGTGTCTTGTGTGGCTATACGACTTACCTTCAGGTGGGATTTGTGAGAGAGAGAGAGAGATTAAAGATGGCGGCCATGACTTTATAAGGTGTGGCCTTGTGGAATCGCACGAAATCACACTGCCCACTGCACACATATGCAAATGAAATGCAGTCAGATTTTTTAATAAAACACCTGTTGGCAGAGGTGAGGGGGACAGACACATGCTGGAAGGTGAGAGAGAAAATTATGAGGAGGAGGAAATACAGTGACGAATTCTATCTGTAACCATTTGTGGGGGTTTTTCCCTCCCAAAATACCAGTCCATTTAACTGCAGACATCTTGAAGGTCAGATGAAACCATGTGACTCTTTGGCTGATGAGACTTCAAACAGAATTGGCATTTTCTGGGTGTTGTCCCCCTGAAGGCATGTAGTGCACACAGTGTGGTCGGGTGTAGCGAAATGTCTCCTTGTTTCTCTTTCTCTCATGCGTACACTTTTGCTCTGTTTTATGTGACTGTTTCTCTTTTTAAGTAAACGTCAATGTCCAAGTGGGTTCATCAGCAGACAAACAAGAGTCTGGTTTCAGTTGGTTGCCGACGACACAGGTGTGTATAATACTTTATGCACTCCTTGGTAAGTGAAAATGCGCACCCGTCTGTTTTTCGTCTAACTAATATAATTAAAAGAACTTCATCAGATCACAGCTCTAACACCAGTCACTCCAGTAATAAAGAGCAAGGTACTAAAACTCTTTGAGCAGATCAAAAGGTCTGAAACTGGATTATCTGAGATATGCTTAGAAGTGATGATAGAAGAAAAATGAAGACAGAGAAGGCTTTGCAAATGTTCGCATGATATCTACATGTGGTCCCAGCTAAGTTTAAATCAACTTAATTATGCAACAAATACAGGAATCAACAGAAAGTACTTTCTCTTGTCAGTATGCAATCTGGCCTAATCGAAGATAGTGAAACATAAAAATGTTCTTCACTGTAAAAGAGTTATGAAGAATGCGAGAGAGTTGTATGCTCAGTCCGTCAAGTCCAAAGTGGCCGAACAGTGACTTGGCTCCCACTAATTTTGACAAATAGCAAACAGGATCCTGAACAGAAGCATGTGCTCTATCCCAACTATCATCAATGGACCTGAGGTAATCTTGTCAGCATCAGACAAAGCCAAACTCTTTGCAAAGAACTTTGCAGCAAATTCTACCCTGTGCTATCAAGGCCCCCCCCCCGTATTTCTTCCTGTGTCAGAAAACACACTATGCGACATGCAAATATCTGTGCGTGATGTTGTCAAGCTAATCAAAAACCTTTCCAGTAAAGGAACTGGCCCGGACGGCATCCCAATTATAGTGCTCAAAAAGTTGCAACCAGAACTAGCTCCCATACTTACAAAGCTGTTTAAACGTTGTCTTAAGGAGAATTGCTTCCCAACACCCTGTAAAATCTCATCGGTATGCCTTGTATTTAAGAATTCGGGAATCGGTCATCTCTCTCTCAGTACAGACTAATAAGTCTCCTGTGCGGCATGAGTAAGTTACTTAAATCTGTGTTAAATAGAAAAGTAGTCAACCATCTCAGCAAAAATAACCTTCTTAGTGACATGCAATATGGTTTCTGTTCTGCTAGATCTACAGCAGATGTGCTTACAGTTATTTCTCATAGGATTAGCGAATCTCTCAACCAAGGCTTCCTTTCTAGGGCAATTGCTCTTGACTTTGATAGGGTAAGGCATAAAGGTCTACTTCACAAGATCTCCAGCTATGGTATAGCTGGGAATGTCTTTTCAATTATTCAATCGTTTCTCTCTGATAGCTTAATAAGAGTAGTGGTTGACGGGCAGAAATCAGCTCATAGTATTAATGCTGGAGTCCCTCAGGAGTCTATCCTGGGTCCAACTCTCTTCCTGATCTACATTAACGATCTTCCAAATCACATCCTTACATCATTTATAGACATTTTTGCTGACAATACTACCATCTCTGGCAGCACATCAAAGGCCGTAAACGACCAAGTTCTCTCTGATTCTCTCTCCTCTGATCTTGAGTATGTGGTACAATGGGGGAAAAAGTGGCTGGTTACTTTTAATGCATCTAAAACCAAGCTTCTATCTTTACATCATCAACATTCTGATCCCCATTTGGCATCAATTGAAATGAATGACTCTCGTCTTGGAGAGGCTCCATGTTTTGACAAGCTTCTGGGTTTGACCTTTACTCCTGATCTAACTTGGAATATGTATATCAAATCTGTGGCTAAGGTTGCTGGAAAAATGATGGAATCCTTCTATCGATCCAGTAGATATCTACCTGCTGATGCAATACTCTACTTATATAAGAGCCAGGTACATCCAAGGATGGAGTATTGCTGTCATATCTGGGCAGGAGCTGCTAGGAAGACCTTATCCTGCCTTGACACAGTTCAAAATAAACTTTGTAGCCTAGTGGGGGATGCCTTTTTCTCCTCCCTGTAGCCTTTTTCTCACAGAAGAGACCTTGTGAGCCTGTCTCTGTTTTATTGTTATTTTCATGGCAAGTGCTCATCTGAGCTCCAATCTATGGTCTCCCTTTGCCAAACATTCACGAGAAACACTCGTTTGGCTGAAAACACTATCAATAATTTACCCCACTCTTTATCTGTGTCTAAACCTAAACGTAGATTCCATGAGCAAAGCTTCTTTCTTAAAACTGCACACCTGCGGAACTCTCTTCTGTTTACCTGCTCCAGCTGATTACAATATGGTAGTCTTCAAGTCCAATGTGAACAAGTTCTTGAGTAATCCAATTTTACCACATTTACACTTCTAACGATGACTATGATATTGTTCTTTTGACCACTGTGCACTCTTTAACCCTTATCCTCGAGTGGCCTCTGGGCCTTGATAAGTGGTGATTCCCTTGTAAAAAACAAAAACAAAAAAACTTTAACTCTAACCTTAACCTAAACTCTAACTCCAACTCTAACCCAAACCTTAACTTTAATTCTAACGCTAACCCTAACCTTACCTCTAAATCTAACCTTAATCATAACCCTAACCCAAATTTTAACCCTAAATCTAACCCCAACCTTAACCTAAATTGTAACCTTAACCCTAACTCTAATCCTAAAGCTAGCACAAACCTTAACCCAAACTCTAACTCTAACCTTAATCTTAACTGCTGAAAATGGTAATACCAAAACAATTGAAATTATTGATACTTTTAGATATTCAACGGGTAAACTCATTAGTGATTAGTTGAAAATAATACAATTTTATGATCGGAGTTCAGAGCATCAAATCCAAGTATATCCTCTAGCCTAATTTTTTTTTTTTTTTTTTAATTTACTTGATGATTATTAGGGCAAAACATGCACTTTATTAACCTCAACATGGACCCTAAATTAGAAAATGTTATATGCATATATACTAAAGGGTGAATATTTACCAGAGACAAAAGCCACTCAAAGATAAAGGTTAGGGAGATTATCAGTTGAATGACAAACAGTATCATGGGCAGAACCGAAGTTTAGTGGTCTGAACTTAATGTTAAATCCAAAATTATGTGATAAATTTTGTTACTTTTGTTGAACCATTTTCGATTAAAATTTATTTAGTACTAGTGGCTGCGCCGCGTCAGCACACATAATGCCGAGTCAAACACAAAATTGAGTACACTTAACATTAAGTACTCTCAACATCGTCTTACCATCAACACTTACATTGTGAACTCAGAGTATGGGAAATTCCCATATGCACAAAACAAAATCACTGAAAAAACAAAAATACTCTAATTAATGGTAAGTATAATGAGTAAACATTGGATAAAATGATGGTTAAAATTTTTATGAACTTGAAATTCAAACCTGGAATCTTTTGATCTGTAGTCAGACATGGTATTCATGGCACCGCAAGTCCTGTCTGTATGCCGAAAGATGTTACTACGACTGTATACAGACAGTGCTAAATTCTGTTGACATGGGTAGGTAACTTTTTCAAAACGGACCAAAAACCCTTATTTCAGGTTTTTTGTGTGACTCGGTGTTGTTCATTACAAACCATATATAAATAAGGACAATCTAGGGACTCACACCTTTCAGGGAAAAAAATTTTTTTTTTCAATTCAGTGCATCCGCTCGAAAGTTTTATTTGTATATATACACACATACATAAATAAATAAACATTTAAAATTTAATTAATTACATGCAATTACCCATGCAATGTTAAGAAGAACATACTTGAAATGTGTATTTATACAAAAATAATCGTCATTACTTCTCTAAGTTCCATTCATATAACGATTTCATTGCTTTTTTTAAACGATTATTTCAGTATATTTCAAGCATGTTTTTAAGATTACAAGCGTAACATGAAACAAATTTCAACTCAAAATGGTTCCTCATTTGCTAATATTAAAGAAAAACAACAAGATAAAACACTAATAATCATCTGTAAACAATTTTTGATTTAACATTATGTTTAGGTCACTAAACTGCAGTTTTGCCCCGAATGGACAAAATTTGACTACTTGAAAGAACGACTTGACAAGTTTTAGTTGGCATTGGACTTAAAGATAACCCTATTATAGTGTGTAGGCGAAAAGTCCTGTGGTAATGTTTTCCACAGATGACAAGTCCTTGCAAAAGAAAAAAAAAAATTGTGTTCTTGGCACTTCTGTTCGATCATCGGTAAACAGAGAAAGAAAGAAAAATTTATTACAGCCGTGGTAGAAAATGAGTTCTTGTTCCAAATGTTTTACAGAAAGGGATTGGAGCTAGGTTGAGCACCTACCAGAACAATAACTAATAGAGATAGGCCAGTGGCGTCTGTTCTTTAATAGAGAGACGATAAAGAAGAATAGCGATCACACCTCACTAGGTTGCAAAATTGATTTTCTACTGTCAAGTCAGAAAAGATTCCTTTGAGCGGCACCTCCTCAGATGTGGTAACAGTGCTTCATCTTAAAACGTATCTGACTCTTAAACAGAGAATTACATTGGAAAAATTGTGGCCATCTTGTTTATATAAAATAAATCAGAATGGAAAATTACCTCCTTTTTGAACACTCCTATGTCTTACATAAGCAAATAGGATCGTTTTCTTCAAATTCTATTTGCTATTTTCTTTAATAAATAATTTTCTACCTTATCGATTTCTGTAATTTTTTTGGATATAATCATCTTAAAAATATGAGGAATACGTAAATACCATTGTTTTCATGGAAAATTCAGTATTATGCTTTCTGAAATTTCATTCTGATAGTGTAGAAGAGCCAATAATTTTTTTATATAATGGCTTCAATTGAAGTTTAAAAAGCAAAAGTCAAATATCATGGGTCAGTTGTGCTCTAAACAGATACATTTATTTCGAATGTGCCTCTGTCATACCAAAGAACCTACTGTTACTTTTATATGCATAGCATTTCTGCTTATGCTCTGATAATGACTTTGCTAGGGTTATAAATTATGATGAATAGAGAAAGAAATAGAGTGAATATTCAAGCAATAAAGTTTTATATTCCTTATCTCTACCTCCCTTAAAGCATTTTCATTTTTAATTGCCATTTTTACATATTTATTCACCTTTGCTATTTTTACCGGTGCCATTTTTACCTAAATTCATTGCCCGTGGCAGAAATTAGCTGTTAGTTTGGGAGATTTAGCAAAGAAGCCAACAAATTATAAAAAAGGGTTAAAAAAAAAATCAAATATACAAATAATAAATGTTATCATAACTAATAAAAATTACTTTTCTATCTACCTAACTCATTTTTTTTTTTTTTTTTAATTTTAAATGCTCTTTATTTCATCGTAAATATTCATTTTTTACGAGTTGTTAGCCAACAAGATGTACGCGTGACACAGGCAACAATGAAGAAGAATGTCGGCAACCATCTTGTTGGCTACCAACTCGTATAATGGGAATATTTGTGATGAACTAAAAGAGCATTTTGAAAAAAACAAAAACTAAACAAAAACTAAACACACACGCACAAATAGCTCGGTGGGTAGAGAAGTAACTTTTATAGGCTATGCTAACATTTATTCATTGTATTTATTTTGTTTTTGTTTAAGTAACCCTGTTTTCAACCCTGAAAAAAAAATATTAACGTAACCCCTTAAAATAGTGGGGATATCCCCTTTTCAACTTTAATAACCTTTAATGAATTGGGGAAAAAAAAAACCCATTATTTTTAACTGGTATAGTCATAAATAAATACCAGTTTATATAGAGAGTAATTCTGATAATATGTGGCTCCGATTTTCCGTTTTTATAATGTTTTGGATACCCTTCAATCTTTAACTTAATAAATATGGGGGTTATTCCTGAAGAAACAATCTAAAGACGTATAGTTTTTTTCTTTTTTTTTTTTCTTTTTTTCCTACTTCCTCTGATCAGTCGACGTAGTTATCTCCCTTGTTATGTTTACCATTTTCCTGAGATTTTCAGAAAAAAGGAGGAAAAAAGATCAACATCAAATATATATAGAAAAAAAAACAAAAAAACAACCCATCTCTCCCGCTTTTTTTTTTTTTTTTTCCAAACTCCCACCCCAAAAATACATTAAATTATTAATTTATCATAAAAAAATATAGGTGTATATATATATCTATATTTATACCTATGGTGTACACTCTTGTACTGCATTTTTCCAAAACCAGCTGGGGTAATCACATAAACTCCAGAAAAAAAATAAAACAAAAAAACGGAATTTATCAGAGGAGAATTTTTTTGTCATAAACATATGACAAGGTAAAAAAAATATATATTAAGTTTTATTACATTATTTTTATTTTGTGTTGCATTTAAAAAAATATATATATATGCATATATATATATATGTGTGTGTGTGTGTGTGTATAATTGTTTAGTTATTTTCATAACATGTTGATTATTTATTTTTTGCATGAAATGTATTGTGTATTTTTGTTTCAATGAGATTTACTGAACAAAAATTCGATTTTATTACGAGTAAACTCCAGTTTATTTTTTTTATTAAATTAAAAACATTTCTTTTCTAAAACAATACTAACCAGTATGTAGATAAATACCTATTATGAAAAAAAAAAAATGTTTTCATATTTTAAAGAAAATATTTTTCAAAGACCTTTTTTCGTCCGAGAACAAACAGGTAATTGTTTTATTTCAGACCTTTTAAACGTAGTTGCCTTTTAATGTTTTATTTTTAAGACAATTTATTGGATTTGTTTTTAAAAAATTAGAATATAAAAACGTCATATATATATATATATATATATATATATATATGTAAGCATTGAAAGGGAAAATATTGAACGAACAACGATCAATGAGATATATAATATTGAAATAAAAGTTTTTCCAGTTTTATTCAATTATAAATATTAATAACGCAAAGTTCACTTGGATAACTCAACAGTGAGTGCAATAGCTATAAATACAGACATTCATTTTTAATCTCATCCCAAAAAGGTTCAATTTTATTTACTATGTAAGCATACAATTGTTTCTGCTCTTTACTGATATTTTTATACATAGTTCTTTGCATATATGTTTTTTTTTAATTCTTATACCAGTGGGCATATATATCATTTGTATTCCTTGTTTATTGCTGTATTCATAATAATGATTACTAAAAAAAAAAGTAGAGCTATATTATATATATATATATATATATATATATATATATATATATATATATTATTTATTGAACTCTGGCTGCATATATGTAAATGTTTCAACTAAGCTTAAAGCCGCACTAGACCAAATATTGAATCTGTATTACTGCTATTTCGTGTGCGTGTGCGGTTTGTTTTGCTTACTAGAAAAGTCTAGTTTCCACTTTTGCAACCTCCTCATAGCTATCGCTATATAACTTATTCAGAGTTAAATAATTAGTTAGCACTGAAGAAGTCGTAAAGTCCGAAACCTCGTTTGGTATAAGCCAAACAACTTAACAACATATATATCAATACTTTTGTATTGACCACTATTATTCTTATCATATTATTCTTTATTTATACCAAATGTACTTAAGTCTCCGTATTTCTGCTTCATGTATTACGTGTTGTAATATATTAATTATTGATTTCAGTGTTTACTTCAATCATGTTCAACACATAAGTAGAGTTTAGGCGAATAGGAATATACTTATGGCAAGTTAACTCTTTCACTCGAAAGAAGTTCGTCAAAATTTGTTAGCGTTGAAACGTTTTTTAGTAATGTTAAACATTAGTATCGAATATTTTTATTTAAAATATTGGACTTTTTAAAAATAAAATAAAACATCTGAAAGTCGAAAAAATAAACTTTGAAAGTTTCTCTAGGAAGTACCCAGTTTAATTTTGTTTCACCCGCAAATAAATTAAATAAATAACATTCCGTGTGTCTACCCCAGCGAACACGTTTTAAGTACTACTGTCTTTCAGAAAACTACGGATGCACTGACGAGTATAATATCGAAAGTTAATCTGATGGGCATAGAGAGAGAGAGATGTTCAGATTGTTTTCAACGTTAAATACTTTGAAATCTCTAGTGATGTAAGATAATACTTAGTATTTAAACACAAATTAAATTAAATAATACACCAGCGAGATACTGTTTAAAAATATTTGGAAACTGAAGAAATATTGTACTTATTTAGAACGTTTCTTCTACTAGGTTTTTTTTTTTTTTTTTTTTAACGATTCGTATTTATTACAATTCTGTCCATCCATAGAAAATTTGCACTTCTCGCGTTTAGATATTTTCCCTATATTTGTTTTTTTAAAATTTGAGCCGGTTCCGTTTCTGTTGATATCCTCATCAAATTAATATATTTATTTTATTGTAGTCTTCGCGATGGAACATGAGATGCAAAGCGTTTCTGTTTTTTGAATTTATTATTAAATTGAAGAATAATCTACTAGTATATATGTGTGCACTGCATTCATTAGGTGTATTAGAAATTTTGAGGAAATTTTGACACCCCTAACAGAAAACTGCGAATAAAATATAAAAAACTCGTAATTTCTCTTTTTAGAGTGGCTTGTTTATTTTCTGTATGGAATATACTTCCAAAATAAACTATTAAAGTTGTTTAAAAAATAATAGAAATATTACTTTTTATTTTTTCAAAAACAGTGTTTACAAAATGCCGACGTGCCTTCATGCAGCCATTTTTTTACGTAATAAAATCAAAAGAAGTTTACGAGTTAAATATTTTTCAATTTTTAAACCTTAAAAATCTATCAAAACTTTTCTATTGGTTAAATTTTTACGATATTTTCAGAGTCAATGTGAAATTTTATGCTCTTTCCAATAAATCAAATATAATATTTTAGAGAAACGTTTTGGTTATTCCCCCCCCCATTTTGAAATGTCTATTAAAATTTTAATAATTTATGTGCCAAAGTTTTATATATCACAAATTCAAGATAAAAGATCAATAAAAAAAATATTCTAATTTAAAATAAAAAAAAAAATAAGTTTTTTTTAAATTTACCTGTAAAGTCCCAAAAAAAAGACCACTTTGATTTTTGTTTTAAATGAAAGCTCATGTTATGCTTGCATCGTCAAGTAAATACCAGACGCTGACGGCGAATATTTCTATTTCATTGAATGTTTTCTTTTTTTAGATATTTAAAAAAAAAAAAAAAATTTAGTCGATAAAGAAATATTAAAATATATCAATCAAAAACTTGTGCATTTCATTAAAAGAATTAAAAAAAAAAAAAAAAAATCGACGAAGCGGATTTTTTGTTCCAGGGGAAAAACTTATAAGTGAATGTGCATTTCCTTTTTAAATACGGAAGATGAAAAATACTAATTTGGTTAACACACACAATAAAAAAGAGACATTATTTATATCCCTTGGACTCATCCGTATTTCATAAATTTCATTTTAGCAGGAGCAACTTCGCGCAAAACACGTTGCAAAAATGCGATTTTCTACGACCCTTGCTTTAAAAATCCTTTTCTTTAAAAAATACATGGAATTTCAAATATCAATATGGATAAATTCTTAACAATTAAGGATGGAACTACCCATTTAATAGTATATTTTTTTAAGTGATTTTTGGCATTTATATATATACATATATTTATAAGCAAGTCAAAATATGTTGATTTTCTTTCTTTTTTTTTTAAAGAAAACCGCTTTAAAAAAACAAATATTGCATAATTTGCTATTAAACCTGTTATTTTTTTAAAATTTGGTCTTTGCTCCTTTAATTGAAAAAAAAAATTAGGGTTTGAATTACATTTTTCAAGTAGTTATAAGCTTTGAAAAATAGTAAGTTGAATTATTAAAGTTCTGATCATTTTTAATGGCCACTTTCTGATACACCTATGTGTGCATGTATGTACATATATATATGTTACGTTACGTTTTTTTTTTTTTTTTTTTGTAAAAGTCTATAGCCACGAAGCCAATCAATAAGTAATTGACGTGTGTATATTTATTTTCTTTTATCCTCATCCAGACTTTGAATTAGCGTGGAAGTTATTATTTAATGTACACATATTTAGAGAGTAGTCTTATTTGGGCGATATGCCGGATTCAAAAAGAGCTACATGTTGAAATCATATCGGGGGTCACCAGTTTTTATTGAAGACGAATATAATGTAGTGTAAGAAATGTCTTTCTCACACATCTCAATTTCCTCTGTGCAGAAGCAAATGAATTCCACAAACAAAAGCCATACCTTTAAACTCAAAATTTATTCACAAGTAACAGCAATGAAAGTTCTTTGGTTCTGGTATAGTCCTTTTGCAAAACGGTGGCCCGATTTGCTTCCATAGCATGGAGTCTTTAGTTTGAATTCCTATTGTTGGAATGTTAGTTCGTTGTTCCTTTGGAAGGATCCATGAATGTTTCATGGTAAATTCGACGGGAATGATGATGCCTATAATCAGGCATATGTGAGCCCCTTGGGACTCAAGATGAATTGAGATAAGATCCAATATTTGGTAAATAAACATGCAGAACAGTTCTTGAATGTCATCCTCAATTAGGATAAATACAGCAATATAAGTTGTCTCTGCTTGTAGCGTTGTAGCCTTCGTTCACCAATTGTTTGGTGTCCATGAAGGAATTGTCTTGGCTCCCTCAAGAGAAAACCGCTGGGATGAGTTTATCCTGTTGCCGAGTTTCTGTTAGACTGAAAAGGAAAGCAAGATACAAAAAGCGTGCCAAGTCAAATCACCTGACACATTCAAATTTAAACCAATGGCAGCCAACCACTAATGCATGGGCGGACAACAAGAAAAGATGGCTGTGGCATGTGGAATTTCTCACAGTAGTCAGCTGGAAAAGAGGCCATCGGAAGAGTTCCATAGACAGGCAGTTCTTTGGAATGAATCTTTATGGAATTTGCATTTAGATTTAGGCACTGATAGAGAATGGGGGAATTTATTGATAGTGGTTGTAGCTAAACAAGAGTTTTTTTTGTGAAATTTTGGCAAGGAGGCGGGGAGGGGCAAAGATTGAAGCTCAGACAAATACTTGCCATGAAGATACAGGCTTACAATGTCCCTTCTGTGAGAAAGCGGTTGCAAGGGAGAGAAAAGGGCATCACATGCTAGGTTTTGAACTTTGTCAAGGTAAGATAGGATGCTCCAAGCAGCTCCTACTCAAATGTGGCAACAGTGCTCCATTTCTTATACAGATAGAAGCTTGTCAAAGCAAGCAGCTTCTTTGAGACCAGAACATCAGTTGGGGTCAAGTGAGGATCAAAGTGTTTATGGTGGAAAGCTTGGTTTTGGACACGTTAAAATTAACCATCTTTTGCCTCGTTGCACCACATACTCATGGTTGAAGGAGAGAGATTCAGATTTTGGTCATTGTTGGCCTTTGAAGTGTTGCTATAGATGGCAGTGTCATCTGCGTATATGTCGCTGGATGAACTTAGAATGTGATTTGGGTGATCATACATGGAGAAGGAAGAGAGTTATGCTCAAAATGGATTCTTAGGGCACACTAGCATTAAGTTTGAGCTTCAGATTTCTGCCCATTGACGATTACTTGTAAAAACCTATCGGACCGAAAAGAAGAAAAGATTGAACGGTTGAGAAGACATTTCTAGATCTTCCATAGCTGGAAACCTTGCGAAGTAGAACTTCTATGCCAAACCCTATCAAATGCCTTTGGTATGTCAAGTGTTATTGCTCTTGAGAGGAAACCCCCGTCAATCTATTTGCTTATCCTATGTGAAATTAGTACATTAGCTGTACATCTCGCAGGACAGAAGCCATATTATCTGTCATTTAGTAGGTTGTTTTTGCTGAAGTGGTTGACAATTTCTCTTTTTAAAAAGGATTCAAGCAACTTATGACACACAGAAGACGAATTGATCTGTACTGAGATGCAGAAGACTGATCTCCAGAGTTTTTAAATATGTAACCCTGATTGCATGGGGTTTAGTTTTCTGAAAAGTTTTTGGCAAGTAGTTTAATTTTGTCAGATGGTGACAAAAGCATCTCAGGCCCATTGATGATGTCTGGGATAGAGGATACACATCTGTGCAGGGCCTTGTTTGTTATTCACCAAAATTCATGGGAACCAAGCCTCTGTTCTTCTACTTTGGATTTGATAGACTGAGCATATGACTCTTACGCATTTTCTACAATTTTTTTGCATTGATTACTGGCAGTTCTAAAGCGATTTTAGTTTCAAAACATCTATTACATTTAATGCAGTTTAAGTGGTGGTTTCTGTGTGCAATGGCGGCAGCACATTCAGGGGTGTTGTTCAGTTTCTGTTGGAATTTCTTTGATGGTATGTAGTTGTCAATGCTGATAGTTAACCAATCAGTTAAGTCAGATGCTATATCAAACACATTCTTTTTAAACATGAAATGTAGGAGTAGTTCCAATATGCATGGAGTATTGTTGCCACATCTGGACTGGTGCATCTGCCACTAATCTCTCCCTCTTAGGTAAGGTCCAAAAAAGAGTTGTTAATCTAATCGGTCCCACTTTATCAACTAAGCTCCAGCCCCTGTCTCATCACCGTAATGTTGCATCACTGTACCTGTTTTACAAATATTTTAACGGAATGTGTTCTGATGAACTCGTTTCACTTGTGCGCCCTCGACGTACATATCCCCGACAAACGCGCTTAACAATAAGATCTCAACCCTTCACTGTTGATGTCCCTAATGCCATAAAGATTTCTATTCTAATAGTTTCTTCCCGCGAACAGGTAGACTTTGAAATACCTTTCCTACTGCTTGCTTCCCTGGCTGTACTGATATGCAGAAGTTTAAATGTAACATAACCAAATATCTTGTTAATCTTTCCTATACATGGCCCCAAATAGTAGCCCCTTACCCCCAAGTGGCAATGTAAGGGGTGAACATGAGTAAAAAAAAAAAAAAAAAAAAAAAAAAATGAATGTTTGGAAACCGTCCCAGTCAGCTATTGAGCATTGATACACTGTTCGATGGCAAGAGATATTTGCGGGTTTGTTATAGTTTATTTTTATCTTTATTGAGACAGCAGTGATCAGAAGATCCTAGCAAAGACAGAACTGAAGATGAGCATAGTTCAGGGCATGTTATTAGAAAAAGATCTAAAAGACTTACAAATTGCAAATCAGTATTGGGTACCTGAGCGAGTTTATTAACAAACTGTTAGGTCATAAGCAAGGGAGAAATCATGATAAAATCTCCCTTCTTCATCTATTTTGGTTGAGTGAACTAGCCATTCAACATTATGAACATTGAAATCTCCACGGACATGAATGTTGGCTGAGGGATGAGCAGACAGGGTATAATCAATTTGCTTAGCAATGCTCTTAAACATAGCTACTCCATCATTATGGGAACGGTAGAGGGCAAATATGAATGCTGTACTGTAAATGCTACTCTAAAGCACATATAGTGATGGTTAGAGTCTTCTTTGCTCTTTATGCATTCAATGGCTACACCCAGATTAAGCTCTCCTTTGGTGAGGAGGCAGGAAAATGCCTGCTGTCAATAAAGCTATATTTAAATACCATTATAATACTTAGTTTTGTTCATGAATAAACACCCACTGTATGATACCACGCACCAGTTTAAAAAATTGAAATTTGTACATCTTAATTTATAATTCATGGCTTATGGTAAAGAGATACATCAGATTTGACTGCATAATCAGAAAGAGCACACAACTTTACATAAGAGTGCCAAGTATCATGAGAATAGCTTGAAAAATAAATAAATGGTGGCAAAATTACCAAATTTCTTGAAATGTTGAGGTCCGTAATTTAGCCCACTTTTTATGCAGAAAAATGCCCACGGAAAAGCCTAAATTTTAGCACCTATTCTCATAACTTTGGAACTACTGATGATATTTGCATAATTTAAACTGTTTTAAGCATCTTTTACATATCTCTTTTCATGTAAGTTGATAAAATAACAATTATCTAAGAAGGAAAAAAATCAACTTCTAATGCTATTATTAGTGACATGGCAACAAGAATAGAAAGAATTTTATCATCTCTAGCTACTGCTTGCACAACTGTTATTTTCATGTATAAATAGCCGGGCTACCTGACCTTGCCCAAGATGAAAGTGTAACATATTTCTATTAAAACTTCTGCCTCTTTTTACCCCTCCTCCATTTTCTCACTCCCTCTACTCTCTCTGAACATACACACAGACAACTCGTTTTTATAGATTAATCTAGGCATGAGGCGGCATAAGGGAATTAACTACTTGATAAAAAAAGAAATCAGTCACTTCCTTTTAGTTAGCACATAATCTGGCTGGAAAATCGACCCCTTTGCATGAAATCTGTGACAGTTTAGGGTCGAAGAAAGAATAATTGTCTTCTAAATCTTAGATATTATTCATCCAGGGTGATGCTGATCAAGAAAATACCAACTTTGTGGATGTTTGTTTTGTTGTTCTAAACTTAGCCGAGCATACAAATATGCACACAGACAACTGCCATTTATATTATAGATTATTCCCGTATATTTTGATTTCTATTTGTACCTGAAAAGAAAATGTGATGTGTTTTTTGCCAGTACGAAATAAAAAATAGTTTTGGTTTTGTTTACATATTTTCTTTTTGCTGAACGCTGCCATCTTGATTTTAACACATACTAAAATCATTGTGACTGGTTGATTATAACTAAATGAAAGATGCATTCTGATTGGCTACTTTTTGTACATGCACAACTAACCTAATTTGAAAATTTATTGCGTGTGAAAAATTTTGCAATGTTTCTTGTTATTTTATGCACATTCTATCCCAAAATAATCCCTACCCCGTTTATATCTCATTAAAAGTGTTAATTTTTGCCTTGAGCTGATGGCTTAAAAGTATGGATTATCTTTTTCCTTTCTTTTTGTTAGCTAAGGAAGAACTATAACTCATATTTATAACCTTGTCCTTTCACTACAAATTTAAAAGTTTGAGTCACCATTCTTGACGCGTATGTAAGGGTTGTAATGTCAGAGGATATAAATCCCGACCAACTCCTAGGATTCCTAAAATTCTGATTCCATACAAATAAATTTAAGAAAACCTTCATG
This sequence comes from Euprymna scolopes, assembly GCF_053919585.1. Classification (NCBI taxonomy): domain Eukaryota; kingdom Metazoa; phylum Mollusca; class Cephalopoda; order Sepiida; family Sepiolidae; genus Euprymna; species Euprymna scolopes. The sequence continues at coordinate 29,925,435 of NC_136502.1, forward strand.
CCAGACTTTGTCAAAGGCTTTAGATATATCAACTGCTATCACCCTGACTTCATCAGTCTTTTTGGTTATAATCAGCTAACATACTTCCTAATTTCTGACATAGCGCTAGCAGAAGCGGTGACAAAGCAAAGCAGTTCATTCACTTTTCTTGTTCTTCAGTATTTATATTGTGAAGTGATTTATTGAAATAAAATATAAGAAAAGGACATCATTGACATTTATACAATAAAAATTAACAAAATTTTACAAATAAAAATAGCATAATTATTCTTTATTTGCACCTTTTAATAGCAAAATTTAAAAAAATGAGTTTATATTTTATTTGAAGTTTTGTAAGAAATATCTGTATGAAATTATAAAAATAAATGTTTTTTTTGTTTTTTTTTAAATTTGAAAAATAAGTTTTTTTATTTGAATTTATAAAATAAATATGTTTATGAAAGTATAAAAATAAAAAAAAATGATCAAAAAGACATAAAAAAAAAAAAAAAAGAGTACATGCACAGGGGCGATATAGGCATGAGAGAAAAAAAAGTGAAGGAACTGATTTGCTTTGTCACCACTTCCTGTAGCACTATGCCGGAAATTAGGAAGTACATTAGCTGACTATAACTGCCTTTTTCAATGTATGGTAGATACATTCAGAGATGACCGTTAAAATATCCACAGTAAAATGTGTTTGCTGGAATGCATATTGATGATCAAAAGAAGTTTAGAATTGATAACGTGCTGGACTATTATTACATTGATAAATGATTCAAAATTTTTTGCAAAAAGCAGAAAGAGACTGATAGGATAATAATTTTGTTCACCAGATCAGTTGAGATCTTGAACACAGACCACAAAGGCAATTTTCCTGCTATCAGAGAAACAAGGTATTTGTTAGAGTTCAGAGTAAACAGGGCTCAACTGAGACCAACATAAATATCGCAGGCCGTGTCGTTAAAAAAGTCATGACTTTCCAATGTCATAAATGAAGTCCTACTGTCACTGGTGCTACCAGATCAGGCTGTCTGAAGATATTGGCTTCCTGAGCCGAAATGCACCTAACATGGATGCTTTTTGTTTCTCTACTTCCTTTTGCAAAACCAAAAACAAACAACACCCCACTTTTTCTCCCTTTCTAATTCCTCTTTCTCTTTCCGTCTTCCCCACTTCCTGACTGGTTTCCTAACTTTAAAATGTACCAAGCATTAATACTGTAACCTCTTTTCTCTCTCTCTCCCATTGCAAAACTCATGTTCTGCAGGGCAGGGAACAAAAACGATAAAATCCACGATAAACAAACACTACAAACTAGTGATTAAAGATACAAAGAACTTGAAGAATAAAAACTTCTACAAAATAACTGCATACAACATGAATACTATTTCTAAAATAACTGGATTCAGCATTAAATAACCCGAAAAGGGTTGATATGCTGTACAATAAGACAACCGACCAACCAAACATTATAACAGACCTATGGTATTGACTATTATGAAAGATGATTTTCTGTATCATTTCTTAGAGAAATTGTCGTGGGATTCATAAAACGTGTTTAAAAGTGCTTGTACTTTATTTTAAGATAAATTTATTTTACATTTGGTCATGTGCAATTAAGAGTATTTTTTGCTAGGAAAATGCTGTCCAATTTTACATTTCTTGAAAGTGTATTCAATTTCTAATGCACACATGACTTCAATTTTAATGCGCCAGTTTTAAAATAATTTTTTTTAACGATTCTTTTTCTTGGTAATACAGCAAACAGTGTTGAATTACTTGTCTTTTCATATATCTTTTGGTATATTTTCTTATCGGAATCTAAAGCAAAAATAAATAAAAGAAAGTGAATTTTTGGTCAGAAAGTTGAAAATTAATTTTGTTTGTTCAAATTTTAAGACTGTTAAACATAATCTTTACAGGAGATTTTTTTTCCATTCTGTTCTCTTGATAATAAATAAAACTTGTCACTATATTATTCATATATTTTGGATAGATCTTTAATTTTTGATATTGGAAAGCAATAAATAAAGCAATGGTTTAGTCTTGACCACAAGTGTTTTGACTTGTTCATTTCTTTCCTTTAAGTTTATTAAATTCCATTAAAACTTTTTTTTTTTTATATATATATAAAAAGAATGTTTCAAGTTAATCATTTGTGTGAGAAAGTTTGTTTTTTTTGTTGTTGGTATAATATTTTTAAAAAGTAATATTTATCCTTGTTCAAAAGTATTAGTCAAACATATTTCCATTAAAAAAAAAAAAAGAAAATGTAAACCAGAACCTGTTTATAGATTTATTCCCAAATAGTTTTGAATTTTTTGCATCAACAAGTTTTATAACACTTACAAATTTTTTTTCTATCAGTTTGATTGAAAGATATATTTCTGCACTAGTAACTTTGTATTTAAATTATTTCTTTGAATTTAAATTACTTTCATTTTAAAGAATATTTATCATTCGATTTTAATTTGTTTGTTTGATTATAGTTTGTTTATTCCTAAATTCATAATTTAGTTTTTATAGTATTTGATTGTCGTTTGCTTCAAACATGGATAAGTGTACATATAATTCTTTTTTTTTCTTAATTTATATGGAATTAATCGACTTGTGTTCCTTTTTCTTTTCTTTTATGTTTTTTTTTAAGTAGACAAAAAATTTTAATCTTTTTTCTTTCTTTTTTTTTACATAGGCATCACCACTTATCAAGGCCCAGAGGCCACTTAAGGATAAGGGTTAAAGAGTGTACAGTAGTCAATCATTAGTAATGGAGATTTGGTAAATTTGTTAACTTAAGTGGAATGGCTCATCAAGAACTTGTTTGAAATCCATGAAACAACAAAATCTTTATTTATAAAATTTTGTTTTGCAGAAACAACAGAACTTTTCCTTTTTGAATTAATTTTCCTTTTTCTTTTCTTTTTTTTTTTTTATTAAAATTGAATAAGTTCAATGCAGTTCTGAATTTTTGAGATATGATACATATAGAAATGTTTGGATTGTTTGGACAATTATTCTCATCTTGGGTGTTATTGGCACAACGTTTCGGTCAATTTAACTCTCCGACCGTCATCAGTTGTAAACCCCATATTTTTTTCTCAACTAAATAAAGGGGGGGGGGTTAGCTCTGTTTGCAAGAAATCGGACCTTGGATTTGAGGTTGTCTGTGAATTTACAAAAAAGTCAATTTTCAGGGATCACTATTGTACTTTTTAAGACTTATGATTCAATTTTTAACTGAATCCTTCTGCTAATTGGCAATATTAGTGAAAAAAAATGTTTTATGAAACACCACACATTTCATGATAGAAGTTGATATATACCAACAGGAAGAAGGCCTAGCTATGGGATCACCATTGTCGCCAGTGTTAGCCAAAATATGCATGGAGCACTTTGAGGAACTAGTAATAAAATGAGTCCTACAAAAATCAACAGTGTGGCTGCGATATGTGGATGATACTTTCATACTCTGGCTCCACCACGAGGACGTTCAAGTACTACTGGAACATGTGAACTCAGTCCATCCATTCAGTTCACCATGGAAAAGAAACATGGCAATAAACCATCTTTTCTTGATGACCCGCACTGATCAGAGTTTTGTGTCATCTGTATACCAAAAGCCAATCTTCACAGGACAGTACCTAAACTTTAATTCACACCATCCATTTGCTGTAAAGAAAGGTATAGTCCAATGTCTACAACGTCGAGCAAAGACAATATCTAATAGCAACATTATATATCAAGAAGAGATAGCCAAACTTTGAGAGCATTGCCGAGACTGCTACGAAGAAGGTGGGGTGGGCTCTCTCTACCGTGCTAGAAAGCTACTTATGCCTGAAATTATCCTGTACCTCTATAAGGCCACCATTCGCCCATGTATGGAGTACTGGTGTCACATTTGGGCTGGCGCATCTGCTACTAGTCTTTCACTCCTGGACAGGGTTCAAAAGAGTCACCAACCTGGTGAATGCTCTGAAGAACTGCAAGCACTTGTGCCCCCACGACGTGAACACCCGCGACAGACACGACAAGCTGCAAAATCCCACCCCCACACTGTAGAGATCCCTAGATGTAAAAGATCTTTCTACTCCAGTAGTTTCTTCCCCAGAACTGCTAGACTTTGGAATTCCATTCCAGGTCACTGCTTCCCCAACTGTACTGACATGCAGAAGTTCAAGTGCAACGTGAACCAACATCTCGCTGCCATAATCCCTACATAGTGCCCCAGTAGATGTTTCCCCTGATAGTAGCCCCCTACACCAAAGTGGCAATGTGCCTTGTTTGGGGTGAAAATGTAATAAAAAAAAAAAAAAAAAAAAAAAAAATCCTGAACTGTCATCTAGGCTTCAGCCTCTGCCCTATCGATGAAATGTTGCATCCCTCTGCCTGTTCTAAAAGTATTTTAATGGTGAATGCTCTGACGAACTACAAGCACTTATACCCCATCAATGCAAATACCCCCGACAAACCTGACAAGTTGCTAAATCCCACCCCTACACAGTAGAGAGCCCTGGGTGTAAGAAAGCCTTCTACTCCAATAGTTTCTTCCCCAGAACTGCTAGACTTTGGAACTCTCTTCCGGGATTCTGCTTTTTAAACTGTACTGATATGCAGATTTCAAGTGTAATGTGAACAGACCTCTTGCTATTCCTCTCCCTTCATAATATTCCGGCAATTTATGTCCCCGGTAGTAACTCCCTACTTCAAAGTGGCACTGTGCCTTGTTTGGGGTGAAAATTGAATTTAAAAAACAAAACTATCTAGAGGATGACATCAGCTCCAGAAAATCTAGATCAAACACCAAAGGACACCACTGAAAAAAACACCACAGTCTACACACCATATTTAAAAGGCCTATCTGAAAAGTTTTTTAAAATATACAGTCAGTATATTAGAACAGTATTCAGTAGCAACTCAACACTCCAAAAACACCTTGTATGAGTAAAACAACCCCTACTTATGACAAAAAACTGTGTTTACGTGATTTCATGTAAATGTGGAAAACTCTACAAAGGGGAAACAAGCCACCCTCTCAACGTAGGACTAGAAGAACATTAAAAAACTCTCATAAATGGAGAAATGGAAAAATCAGCCCTAACAGACTATATGGAGAGAAAAGGCCTATTTCCCAATGTGGAATAATGTCAAAATACTAGATATAGAAGAAAGATGGAGGGTTAAAAAACTCAAGGAAGCAACAGATATGGTGGATAGCAACAACCTCCTAAGCCATCCAAGTATTGAATTCAACCACATTTGGAATCCATTAATTACTAATTTATATGAGAAAATAGGAGAAAAAAAACAAAACATAATTAAAAAAAAAAAAAAAAGTTTTTTTTTTTTTTTTTTTTAACTCATCCACAAAATACGCCCAACCTAAGGGGGATAATCCCAAAAAATACTTTTTTCTTGGGAGTTGCCTTCCTTGCACTGTGTTTTCTTAAAAACCCCAAAAAGACATGTTAGATGTCTATCCACGGTTTCATAAAACATTTTTTTCACTAATATTGATAATTCGCCGAAGGGCTCAGTTAAAAATTGAATCATAGGAAAGTCTTAAAAAGTACCCAAGTGACCCCTGCAAATTGACTTTTTTTTTTATAATTTATGGACACATCCTCAAACCCATTTCCTGCAATACGGAGCTAACCCCCTTTTCCTTAGTTGAGAAAAAAACCCTGGAGTTTACACCTGACAACGGTCAGAGGGTTCATCGACCGAAATGTTGTACCAATAATACCCAAGATGAGAATAATTGTCCAAAACATCAATGCAAAAAGTTCAATTTCAATATAAATTGTGTTTCTAGTTTTCTCTTTTTCCAGGCAAGTTTTTAAGTTTTCTCATGTTTTTGTAAAAAAAAAAAAAAAGAACTCTCATTATCAACTGTTCAAAAGATCTTGTTTCCTAGGACCTCAGACATGAAGTAATTTTTCGGTAATTGGGCCTACTATTATGGAGGTCATGGCTCAATTTGGTAGAGAATTTCTTTATTACTTATAATAGGAATAAGATCAAGCCACATGCTTTAGAGGTGTCAAGGTTTTTTTTAATGATATTCTGCATATAGGAAGATGTGATGATCAGGTAGCCTCTGCTTACAATATTTGGGAGAAAATGGTTTGTGGAATCCAAAATAGAACCCAGGGCAAACCACTAGGCAAATAGTTCAGCCTTATCAGTTGCAAACGACATCATTGTAGTTGGATAGCAGAGGAATTTTTTATTGTCCATTATTCTCCACAATATTATAGATTTACTAGACATCACGAGTTCCTAATTTCTGGTCATCTTGTTATGCCGTCTCTTAGCTGCCACTATTACAATCTTACAGTGATTTCTTGATGCTATGAATTTCTGTTTATTTATAGAGGAATAATTACAAGTAAAAATAAAAAAATAAAATTTATTGAACTGTAGAGTTTATTGTATTTGGTAATTGAAGATTTCTTAAAATCTAGGGGAGGTAACTGCAGTCTATGATTTTGACAAAATAATTCTTATATTTTCTGTTTTGAAATGGCAGATGACAATTTACCACTAATCTAATATATAATAATAATAATAATAGTTCTAGTAGATGTATGACCCTATCGCTTCCCGGGGAGAGTTACTTAGTTGAGGAATGTCCTGGGAACGCAACCAGCTCCCCGGGCAATAAACGATATTAAACGATGGGTACATGGAAACATCAACGCAACAGGTCAATATGTTGTTGGCTATAACCGGCTGGTGTGGGTCGCTTCTTGAGTCTTAATTGCGTTGTTACAGGCAACATTTCCATTGTCTGCATTACTGGCTGGGACCTCATGCTGAAATTGAATATGTTTACAAAAATAGCAAACGAATGCATTTTTATAAAAACATAATTTATTTTACGTTTAGCACTAACGGAGCATATTTTTATAAAGACCAGTTGAAACCAGACACATGCAGCTAAACTGCCGACCCCAGAATGTAAGTCTCAACAGTTTAAAAAAGACAATAGAATTATATTTGATTCTCTCTTTCTTCATTGAAAGAGAGAGAAAGGGAATGAAAGAGAGAGAGAGAAAGATGTTTTCTCGCTCATTTTTTGTTTTGTTTTTCAACATAGCTTAAATTTCATTGTGCACTAGATTCATAAACACCTGTCAATCTTCGTGTGCCAACAGTTTCAACTTATAAAAATGTGTACTCACTGAAATGTGTGTGTTTGCCTCTACACAAGTGCAGATCAAGTTTGGCACAATGTTTATTAATGTTGAAGCCCCCAGCTCCCCCAAAAGAGGCCCTCTTCATTGTGCCACAGATGCTCTACTTGATTACTTTTTTTTTTTTTTTAATTTTCCACTTGATTACTTTCATGAGTATGTAATAGTGTTTTTACTTAAAAATGAATTTATTTGAAATCACCTTACACTGCACAAGCACCAAATTTTATCAAAGTAGCCATAAGAAGTGACGTTGCAAACTTGTTTCTGCTCGATTGTTATTTTTATTGTTCAACTGAACTCTAATCTATGGTTTCCCCTTGCCAAACTTTCACAAAAAACACTATTATCTACAACCACTATAAACGATTTCCTCCACTCTCTATCTGTGCCCAAATCTAAGCACAGAACTTTACCAGAACACTGTTCTGCTGTACTGCTTCTCGGTTGAATACAACATGGTAATCTTCAAATCCAATGTGAACAAGTTCCCATAAATAAGCAAATTCTACTCAATTTACACAATTAATGATTATTACATTACTAGCTTACATTCATTAATCCTTACCCTCGAGTAACCTTGTGGCCTTGATAAGTTGTGACTCTCAAGTAAATAAAAAAAATATCATGAGTTAAACTTGAAGGGTATTTCACTTTCTGTATTTTATTTTTTTACACTAAACAGACTTGTTTGTGATAGAAAATATAATTTAGCTGTTTATTTTATTTTTTTTAATAATTCTATTTTTTTCTTTTCCAGTTTCCGTGTGGCAGCTCATAGAGATTTTCTTCTAAAATCTGCTTTTTCTCTCTCTCTCTTTCTTATCAACTTCATCGAGAGAGAGAGAGTTCTCCAATCATGTCATACAATGATATAATCATGACTCCCATCATGAACAAACAATTCAAGGAAATTTGCAAAACATTAACACTTCACTGACTTTTCTAAAAGAATACTTTATTGAAACTTTGATCATAATAACATGCTAACCCTAACCTACCATAAATGCAGCCCATTCACATGCTACCGGATTACGTGTATTTATAATTGAGGATTCACAATCTTCTATGACAGGCTCAACTAATGCGGTTGGTAAATCGCTTCATTGTAATGTAGACACCAGGACCTTGCTGGCATTATCGAAACAACAATTTTCAAACACTACACATATTAAACTAAAGATTTACATTAAATCCTAAAAATAATTTTTTTTTTTTTTTTTTTTAAATAATGTTCTTGGTAATGTTTTATATACACGCAATCGATAATTAATTATATATAGACATATATATATATCTATCTATATACATAAAATATATATGTATGCATATATATTATATTTACAACTATTTAAAGTGCAGCTCTTCAGTAACCATTAAACTGCAGGCAGTAAATACTCATCTATATACATAGATAAAAAGATAGATAACTGTGAATGTTTACGCCCTCATAGCAAGCATTCATATTATTAAAGTCAATTGAATTTTTTCCCCACACGTCGTTGTTCTGCTGTTGTGAGAATAACTGACCACCATGAATCACATAATCACCTCAAACATTCCAAACTACGAACTGATGGAGGTTATTCCGACGATGGAAACCTCACACAGTTGTGACATCTGCGGCAAAGGTTTTGCTCGGTGCGAGGAATTAGAGCAACACAATCTGAGTCATCAGACATTGAAACCGTTCAGCTGCAGTACCTGCGGCAAGTCGTTTGCTCACAAGTCGCACTTGAAACAGCACCAAACGATACATACGGGTGACAAACCATACAAGTGTAGCATTTGTGGCTTCAGCTTTTCACGCAATGGAAACTTGACTCGGCACATGAAAACACATGGGCAGGGGGTCGTGACGACGATAACGACGACCCAATACGAGGAGGTGGTGAGCGAGCAGAAAGTATACCCGATCGAGAAACCGTTTAAGTGCAATATCTGCGGATGTGCATTTGCACGGAACGGTGACCTGACGCGTCACTTCAAAACCCATGAGGAATCACTGTACCCGGCAAATACAACCACAAACCAAACCACCACTTACCAAGTGCGTACGGTCCAGACCGCCTCCGCGCAACCACCTCAGCCTCAACAACAACAGCAGCAAACAACCTCCGACGACAACCCGTTCAACTGCAAAGTATGTTGGAAAGCCTTCACAGAGCGTTCGGACCAGGACATGCACGAACGCATCCACGCGGCTCTCTTGCCGTACAAGTGTGACGTGTGTGGCAAGTCGTTCTCAGAGAACAGTTATTTGGAACGGCATAAGAAGTCTCACTCGAATGAGAAAATGTACAGTTGCGACGTTTGTGCCAAGACGTTTTCACAGAAGTATCATCTGACAGTGCACAAACGGACTCATACTGGCGAGCGTCCGTTTAAATGCGGCATCTGTGGGTTTGCTTTCTCACGCAAGGATCACCTCGAACGGCACCAGCGTACTAACAAGCTTGGAGATCGTAAGCTGAGCTGCGTACCGATGAACAATGCTTCCACTATTGAGAACCACCAGGCCACCCTGAGTGTCACTCCTCAGCAGACTGAAATAATACAGCAACATGGGCCTGATGTCCCTCACTATATAAACATATGAGTATCTAGGTGGAACATTCATTGGTCGCCACTAGGGGAGTTGGGAGAAAGACTAACAAAGCAACTTACCCCCTACCTACATACTACAAAAAAATCTTGATTTTTTTTTTTTTTTGGTGCTTTTATATTATACAAACGAAAAAATATTTGATTTCAAGTAAAATGAATAATACCTACATTATTGTTGTGTCGTAAATAGTAACATATTCAAAAATTACAGAAAACGATAAGGTACAAAAATAATTATTAATGAAAAATCTGTTTTTGATAAAGTTTATATGGGAAATAAATTTTGTCCCACATTTTGAATTACGTTTATCATATGACTTAAGCAACAGAACTTAATTATCTCCCCCTGCCAACTTATCACTTTTTTTTTTTTTTTAATAAGCATAATATAGTGATTTCCTTTCGCTTCTTTTTTCATTAATAAATATTTTTCTACCTTATCGTTTTTCGTAATTTTTGGATATGTTACTATTTGAGACCTGACAATTGTGTAGGTACCATTTGTTTCACTTGAAATTCAATATTTTTTTAATTTGTATAATATTGGACCGCCAATTTAAAAAACTTTTTTTTTTTATATATATTTGAAATATCTGCTTGTCAATTTTTAAAGTTGTTTGTTCTTTTCAATTGTTTACATTTTAATAAGATATTTTGTCCTCCAAATTTCACTCACCAAATTCAAAGCTGTCCTTTTGTGAAATTACAATTTTCTGAGAGGAATACGGCTGCTACTCTGCACCAAGCAAAATAATCACACATCCGTTGAGTGACAAGAAAATATTTGGTGCAAGTACATAAACTCCTCCCACCTCGATGAAAAATCAAAAGTACAAAATTAAAGAAAACTCTGCATGGTGTACGTAACAGTGAAAGAAAGAAAATATCATACACCAAAAACTACAATCAAGTGGTTTTATTTTGAAAAAAGAAAAAGAAAATCGAATTTATGACTAAACAAAATATCTCTCAACACTATTTTGTAGAACAAGGGAGGTAAATCTAATTCAAACTTTTGCAAGAAAGCCATTTTTATAATAGAAAGGAAGGCGCCTATTGCGAAAACTCAAATTCGCTTATTAATGCTTTTTTTATAAAAATAAAACTACCTGCCCAATTTACATGATTTTTTGGAATATGATATTTTCTTTACATCTTGCATACATACATCATAAAGATTTTTCTTTATTTTTGTTTTTTCTTGTATGTGGTGGTGAGGGAGCCAGTTATGGATTAGCGCTGTGTACTTTTTAATATTGTTTTTCTATTTAGTTGGCAAATGGCACCAAAAAAAGTCAAGTTTTAGTCTTCCTCTGTGATCAGTACTTTCTACAAAACAGAATATAACTCGGCCTCAACTGTAATATAATAATTGTGTCTGTTTCAGTATGTGTGCGTTTATGTATGATATATATATACATACATATAGTATTGATTTTTTTTAAATTTATTTTTTAAATTCTAGATTCAATTTGAATGAAATTAAATTTCATGGAACTACAAATATATATATATATATATATATATATGATTGTTGAGCTGGATTTAATCCGATTATATGAAATAAAATGGAGGTGGAAGGACCTGAATACTCCACGTTTCGCCTGATTTATGCGGGCTTCTTCAAGAGGGATGGTCATTGACGAGAGAGTCGGAGGATTGGGGCTATATATAATGATGGGGGAGAGCAGCGTGTTTTCCTTATGTAAATTAGATGTCGTATATACATGTATATACATTTTATGATAGAAAATAAAGTATAGTAAACTAGTGTGGTCGATTACGTCTAAAAGTTAAAATATCGTAGAGATTAAAAAATTGCATCTAGAAATATAGCGGTGATTAAGTAAATAAAATGACACAAGATTACGAAGGAAGTTTTTTTTAAATTAGAGATAATTGAATTGGGATAAAATAACGTAGTAACTTAAAAGATGGTGTCTGTATATATGTATATACGACATCTAATTTACATAAGGAAAACACGCTGCTCTCCCCCATCATTATATATAGCTCCAATCCTCCGACTCTCTCGTCAATGACCATCCCTTTTGAAGAAGCCCGCATAAATCGGGCGAAACATTGAGTATTCAGGTCCTTCCACCTCCATTTTATTTCATATATATAATATATATATATATATATATATATATATATATATATTAAACGGTGTATTTCCTATTTTACAGCTTCATGTCTCAAACATACAGAGCAAACATTTAAGAATAAAGAATAACAGATTAATTAAGACATACTAGTCGATAATTTATTTCAACCATAACTGGTCTCTTTTCAAGTCTAGGAATAAAGATAGAATTTTTAGTCTCATGTCCGTTTCAAATTATTGCAGATATAAAATGGAGAAGGTAACGGTTTTAATTTGTTATTTTCTATTTTCTATCTGATGAAGAATTTCACAAAATAAAAAAAAAAATAGTTGTCTGGCAAATTTTTTTTTATTCTTATATATATATACTAGTGACGAGATCTGGCGTTGCCCAGGATTGAATGAGAATCAACATATATTTCACCCCCTATTTTATTGGTATTGAAATCGGTGAATTCACCCATTTTTCAATCAAATTGATGGACCCTTTGTGGTGCACCAGGAGGAAGCTTCACATAATTCCCTGCAGTAACTTAGTCTACAATACATTTTAATCTACATTGCACTGTAGAGAACCTACTGTTAATTTTGTAAAATTATTTTATATAATGGCTTGAATTAAAGTTTAAAATGCAAAAGTCAATTATCATGGTTCAATTATGCTCTAAACAGAAACATTCATTTCGAACGTGCTCCTGTCATATCAAAGAACCTAATGTTGATTTTATATGCCAGGCCTTTCTGTTTGTATAGCAATAAAACTTTTCAGATGCACTTGTGACGTTAGGATGTAACAAAATCGCCTGGTTCTGCTTTCATCAATCAAACTTTTCTGATTATCAATACTTATCAAAGACATTCCAATACAAAACTTATTTAAGAACACTACCAGGCACATAAAGTACATTTGTGATATTTTAAAAAATATCGACTCAGTTTAGAAGTCCAAAGAGAACAAACTCCCATGCTTCCTTTTATATAATAGTATAAATAAATATCTATATATATCTATATATATATATATATATATATATATATATATATATATATATATGTGTGTGTATATGGAGAGAGGGAAAGCCATTCTTTTTTTGTAAAAAAAAAAAAAAGGAGATAATTCGTTCAGTATATATTCAAGCAGTAGCTCACTGAAAGTTTTCTTTTCTAAGTGAAACCAGAGGAGTGTTTCATTCAAGTTAATTTAACAGGCTTTTCAGTGCAAGTCCATAAGACCCCCCCACACACACACACACACACACACATACACACTTTAAAAATGGTACTTGTACAGTTTAATAAAGACATTAAAAAATGAAAATATAAAAAAAGGTTATATTGTACATATCTGTTATAGAATGAAGTTCTCTGAAAGAAAAATTTCACTTAATTTTATCAAGTACTTTTTTTTTTTCTTGTTTTTTTTTTACAACCTAAAAACAATTTGTTATGATACCGAGCAAAACATTCAATTTTTAGGAAGAAAAGCTAGTATTAAAGATGGGGAGTGAGTGTTAGCGCTTTAAACGGAGTTATCTCCCCATGATGTGTTCCAAAAATTCAAAGATGTCTGTCATAAAAACGTGTTTTATCCTGTAACAAAAAAAAGACTACTTGATCAAATTAAGTGAAATTTTTTTTTTTTACGATCTTCAGTCAAAAACGAGTACGTACAATATAACCTTTTTTTTTTTCGATATTTTCATTTTTTAATATATTGATTAAACTGCACAAGTGCCTTAAAAATTAGCATCCTCTGCATCAAAGAAAAATAATCACACATCTGTTGGATGATAAGAAAATATTTGCAACTCTGTATTCTCGCCATGGAAAAGAAAAATTAACAAAAATAAAGAAAAATCTGCATGATGTATATACCTGTGACAGAAAGAAAATGTTGTACACCAAAAATCACGTAAATTGATCAAGCAGTTTTATTTAAAAAAAAAAAATTAAAAAAATATGGCTAAATGATGATTAATGATTCCTAGATGCCATTTTGCAAGAGAAGGGAGATAATTCAAACTTTTGCCAAATTTTAGGAAGCTGTTAACATGGAGAATAAACCTAGCTTGCTGAATTATACAATAAATAGAAGCAATTAAAAAAATTGACCTAAATTTTTAACATGCTAAGTTATCTTTTAAGATTTTAAAAGTTGAATCTGAATAGCATTTAAACTGACATATCCGACTTTGATTCTGACTAGCTAATTTTTATTTATTTATTTTTTATTGTAATACCATGTTATTGGCACTATAGCGTACTTTGATACAGTTTATTTGAAAGATTATGTGGCCCTGCCGGGACAACTGCTTATAATGAAATAATGGTTGATCCAAACCAATGCTGGAGATATAGAATACTGGCTGGATAATGCATGTTTAACATATCAAAAGTCATAATATATATATATATATATATATATATATATATATATATATATATATATATATATATATATATATATATATATAAAAAATAGGTAAGAACTAAAAAGAACACATTTTGCCTTAACACCACTTTTGGTCATCCGACAAAGGTGCAATTGTACCTAGTAATTTACTCCTGTTCATCCGTTTGTTTTTTCACACTTTTCTCAATAAGCACACCTTGGATTTTTAAAAAATTTTGCACAAACATTAGTCATAGTGAAAGTAAATTTTTCACTCATGGAGGGGGACTCTGCATGCTCGGCTTTTTTCTTTTTTTTTTTTTTTTTTAGTACTTGTTTGCACTATAATAATGTATTTTGCTATAGTTTATTTTAAAAAAATTATGTAGTCCACTCAGACAACTCTTAGTTCTAACCCGGACAACTTGTAATATGGAAACAATTTTTTGATTATGACTCCAAAAAAATCCAAATCAGCAAGGGGATTATTAATAGTTGTCTCCCTTACAACTAAAATTTCATTCTATTTCTATATAAGTTTAAAAAATGTGCAAGCTAAAATTAGAGATTCAAATGCAATTGTTTTATTTAGAAGAAGAAAAAAAAAACAAGAAAATAATACTTCAAAGCATAATTTTATCAAGAAAAATAATTTCTGTTTAATTTTTGATCTAATCAAAGTTCTTTTTAATAGAAAAATTTATTTAAAATCCACGATTTGAAAATTTACTGATGTTTTTTTTGATTATTTTTAAATTTTATGTTCTGATATAAATTTTTGTAATCTATAACTAATTGAAGTATAACATATTTATTTATCTTACGGCATGTTGTGAAAACCTCGACTTTTATGCCTCACATATTTAACACTGGCAATGCAGGATATCTTGTGAAGGCTGCAGGACAGTCGAAAATCAAAAGGAAAAATTTTTATGCTATAAAAGTTTTGCTCAATAATTTAAATTCTTTACTATCTATGTGGCAGAATCGATATCCATTCTCTCAACATTTTATCTTGATAAAACAATTCATAGATTACTATCAATTAAACAGCAAATTTTTTGCTGTAAATGCATAATATGCCTTAAATATTTTGTTTAGGACCTTATAGGATGGGTGTAGGTTAGTTTCACTGCCAAACAAACAAGACTCAGAAAAGCACCAGTCAAATATTCCATAATTATGGTTTTTAGATTTACCATTAGCTTCTCTTCTTTTTGGCCATACTTTAAAAAAAGCACCTGCTCTTTGTATTCTGGGATGATCACACGCGCATACATATATATTAGTAATATACATGAAAAAATTAGATGTTTCAATAATGACATACATAGAAAGAGCTTGATAATCTAAGAATCTTTTTGAATTTTTAAAATCTGACTATTTTTGTGCCTTGCATGTTTGAATAATTCTTCCCTCTTTATGACCGTATGTGTGACATCACCTTTTTTTTTTTTTCTTACACTACTTTTTCAGTAAAAATGTTATATCTTTGAAAACAGTGAAATTTTCCATAGAAGTGTTTTGCTGAGCAAGAAATCAGAATATGCCACTTAAAATGTCCAGAAATTAATAGTTTCAAAGTAATCTGAAGTAAACGCCGATAACTATGTCGCAATATCGTAAAAATATCATTTAAGTTGAATTGTGATGTATTTTATGTACAAGAAACTGAAATCTAAGAGTTGGACGTTTTAACAATGAATATATTGCAAGATTTCTTTAGTATTATTGTATTGGCTTTATTGCTTCCCTGATTCACAACAATATGCAATTCTCCCGTTTTTAGGCAATTATGTGTGAAAACTCTGAAAGCTAAATCATACAAGCAGCTCACACAGCAAAAAAGCGAAGAAATGTATACAATCGTGCCACCTATATTTAAAAATCTCATACATCTCACTAGCCACAAAATTTCAAAGTTAGATATTTTTAACTGAGGCCACTAGTTAATATAACAGCAGTATATAAAAAAAAACAGTTTAAAAAAGCGATTTCTGATATATTTATTTAATATGCGGAACAAATAAGTTAAAAAAAAAAAAAAAAAAAAAAAAAAGGATAGGAAATTTCATTATCTTCCACGTTTCTGTTTTTACCTAATTTCACAACCAATGTAAATTATTCATAAAACTTACGTAATCTTTATCCGCTGTGAAATAGCCCCAACCCCCCAGATTTATTCAATAGGAATTCCGCCTAAACAATCAACTCCTGCAATCCACTCAAGAAAGCTAAAATCGCGTATTACTTCTCCTTGCAGAGGAACTGCTGTGCTTAAATTCTCTTGCGTAGAAGGCAAAAATCACACCGACTCTACTCAACCCATCTATTATTTTTAATGTTGGACAATATGGGGCCAGGAACTGGTCCAGTACCTGTCAGACTGAGGTGCGTCACCCGAGTATTACCTAAGAGGCCCACCCTCTCAGACCTTGCCACCAGGCTTTCAGATGGGACAAGGTTATCGCTTGTTGTCTGCTCATTATCCCTACTGAGAAATGGGAATGTCCAGGCAATTTTTGCTAGGTCAGAGTGCCCATCCATAGGGGCACTGGCTAGACATCCCCACATTCCGACCATGTCACATCTTGTTGGGGTGGGAAACAAGTCAGTGTCTACTCAATCCAACTAGTGAAACATAGGAAATAACACAAGGGAGTTCAAACAACTTTTATGATGACCACACATATTTCAGAAATCTCTGGATCCACTTGGAATCTGATTGAATAAAAAATACTAAAATTCATCCATTACGTTGAAATGTAACCTGTGTACAACTAAAAAAACTAAAAACTTTACGCTCACTCATTTATTTGAATCAATAGTGCTTTCATGCTTCCATATTTAGCCCTTATTCATCAATCTTCCACATGCCCTAGTTTGTTCTGGGCTGTCAGTGCATTTCTATTGATATTTGGATGCTGACATTAATAGACAGCCTAAACCGAAATGTAGATTCCATGAACAAAGCTTCTTCCTTAGAACTGCACACCTGTGGAACTCTGTTCCATTTTCCTGCTTTCCAACTGACTACAATATGGTCGTCTTTTAATCCAATGTGAACAAGTTCTTGATGAGCCATCAAGTTAAGTAATCCAATTTACCAAAGTTCCACTACTAATGATTGCTACGGCATTTTCCCATTGACTACTCTACACTCAGTAACCCTTATCCTCGAGTGGCTTCTGGGCCTTGATAAGTGGTGACTCCTTTGTAAAAACAAACAACAAAAAAAAAAAAACAGGGCAGGGCAACATCTCATTTTAATTGCAACGACTTGAGTGTGTTCCCAAGCTCTTATGCCGATGACATGCAAATTCCTGTGTCACACTCAGACCCTTACATAGCGTCAGTATACCTGCAGTCACTGCTTGTTTTTTGCATCTGAGTGTGTGAGGGGACTGAGACACAGTGTCCAACCCAGCAAAAACACTTGTGCTATTGTCCTCTGGATATCTCTCCTGTCTCTGTCTATGGGATTTGGTTTCAAGACACATTTGTGCCATTCTTAAATGTCATAACTATCTGGGAATAATAATATCTAGTACTCTCAAGTTTGACCACCACTTGTCTTATACATGCAATACAGTTAATAGGAAGCTTTATGTGTTTTTCTTTGTATTCTTACACGTCAGCTCATAGGACATAAATACAGAAAAGATATAAACATTTATATATTTTTCGTATTGATTTTTTTATCCATACATATGTATCTATACTATTAATAAAATCCTAAATGTTTATTTATTTGTGTGTGTGCCTATATACCAATAAAACTTTCAAACGGATGCACCGAATTGAAAAATTCTTTTTTTTTCCCTAAAAGGTGTGAGTTCCTATATTGTCCTTATCTATATATGGTTTGTAGTGAACAACGCCGAGTCACACAAAAGACCCGAAATAAGGGTTTTTGGGCTGTTTTGAAAACTTGTTGAAAAAGTTATCTGCCCATGTCAATGGAATTTAGCACTGTCTCTATACAGTTGCAGTAACATCTTTCAGCATATGGACAGGACTTGTGGCGCAATGGATAACGCGTCTGACTACGGATCAGAAGATTCCAGGTTCGAATCCTGGCAAGTTTGTAATAATTTTAACCATCATTTTATCCAACGTTTATTCATTATCCTTACCCTTAGTTAAGGTATTTTTGATTTTTCAGTGATTTTGTTTTGTGCATATGGGAATTTCCCATACTCCAAGTTAACAGAGTAAGACAATGTTGAGTGTACTCGATTTTATGTTTGACTCAGCATTGGGTATGCCAACACAGCGCAGCCACTCGTATAAAATAATACATTATATATTTATTTTTTGTTTCAGTATTAACTTCGTGTTCAGTATGTATGTATATATATATATATATAGAGAGAGAGAGAGAGAAAGAAAATAAAAAGGAACAAACCGTATTATGTGTTCATCAACGTTTCGTCTTTATTTCGAGACTTCCTCTGGATGAATATATATATATATTTAAAGGTTATGAGGGTTTTTTGAAGCATGAAAAACGATGTTACTTTTTGTATTTAATATTTTTATTGTTATTTTTTATATTTCAAGCGGACCTCCGCTCTTGGTCACAAAAAAGTATCGAAATTTGATACTTTTTTGTGACCAAGAGTGGAGGTCCGCTTGAAATATAAAAAATATAAACAATAAAAAGATTAAATACAAAAAGTAACATCGTTTTTCATGCTTCAAAAAACCCTCATAACCTTTAAATCACTATCCTAGAAGCATACGTGGACTTTTAACATTTTATGTATGTATATATATATATATATATATATATATATATATATACACTAATCATAAGTAAGCTATT
Source organism: Euprymna scolopes (assembly GCF_053919585.1). Taxonomy (NCBI): domain Eukaryota; kingdom Metazoa; phylum Mollusca; class Cephalopoda; order Sepiida; family Sepiolidae; genus Euprymna; species Euprymna scolopes. The sequence continues at coordinate 29,944,547 of NC_136502.1, forward strand.
AAACTTCTGTGTTTCATTCTTAATGAAATCATTTGACTAAATGCATAGCTTTATATTCTATGATTGTTTTAATTGTTAAGCAATCTCCAGTTAGTCTGAGATTTTATTACACCATCGCTATTCAATTGAATGTTTCCTCCCTTCGTTTAACAAAAAATTTGGACCCTCTACTCTTCAATGTGGGCCAAATAAACACATGATGACCTTGCAGGGACAGGCTTAACTATACTGAGTTATAACTGTGGTTATTTTTACTGACTAGCCATGTCTTTTTATATTTACTTTGCAACCTAATATGAAGTGCAAGATTTATATTATTAGCAATTATTAGCACTAGAGAAACTGTTAGTTTGTTTGTTTTTTTGTTTTATTTACTTATTCTTTTTTTTTTCAATTTTTAAAAAAGTGGATTTTTTTGTGTAGCTTGTTTGCTATAAGTATATTGGGTTCTTGACCAGAATTCCTACAGGTTAAAAAAAAAAAAAAAGTAAAGAAAAATCTGTGTGATGTACATATTCGTGACTAAACAAAAAATATATTCCAAAAATTATGTAAAATGATCAAGTAGTTTTATTTTTATATATATAAAAAAAAAATTTAAGCATTTAATGGGAATTTGTAAGGATTATGATATAAATCTAGGTGTGAATTATTGAGTTATCTCCCTTGTTTCTTGAGATTTTTTTTTTTTTTTTCAAAATGACGGCTGAGAAAGACATAAAATTTAATTTTCTTATTTAAAATTACTTGATCAATTTCTATGATTTTTGGAATATATTTTCTTTCTGTCACCTATATGTACATCATACAGATATTTCTGTTATCTTTGTTTTTTTAATATTGGAGCAATTCTTAATAAGAACAGTTTAATGTTATACTACTAAGAATTGTCCCCACTCGGCTTTGTAGTTTTTTTTTGTTTTTGTTTTTTTAACTATGCCAATTTGTCGTTTTCCAAAATATGTTGTTTTTTTTTTGTTTTTTTTGCTTCAATCTAAGAGAAGTAACTGTGTATGGAAGAATACAATTACATAATCTTTTTTTAAGATGGTATCCATTTGAAAATAATTCTGACCAAACAAAATATTTCTCTGAAAGAAATTAAATCGAATTACATTTTATTCTTACAAACTTAACAAAAAACTGATGAACCAAAAAGAAATATTGATTTTGTAAAAGGAAAGTTATCGATGACAAAGACGATACATACATATACTAATTTTTATTTGTTTTTCTATTTAATGTTTTTAAACTGTTGTTTTAAGCCATTTTATCTAATTGAATTTGATAAACATATGTAGATTAGCACATAAAACAGAATGAGTTAAATAAAACATTTCAAAAACTATTCACAACGCATCATAGAAGTCTCATTGATTGAAACATCATTTGGTTTTGAAAGAAAACCACAACTTTCAATTTGGACAATCCTCAATAAAAAAATAAAAAAAAAAGAAACTTTTATCCTTTTTCAGTATTTTTTTTTTTTTTTTTTTTATGTTTCTAAACTGTCGGACGTTTTATCTCACCTAACATGTACCATTGTAAATATGACTGAAAATTTTGGTTCATCAAAAATCCATGCATTATTATTATTATTATTGTTGTTATTGCTTGTTGTGATGAGTGAGTACTTGTTCTCTGAAAAGGGAGAGAAATGTGATTTTTTTTTTTTTAAGAATAAATCAATGCTTGAGAATGGTAGCATGATAAAATTTATTGACATTTAAAGAATGAACTATTTACAGAATCATTATGAAAAGTATCCTCATTGCAATAGTCATGTATTGCTACTTTATATTGAACGACCTACTACTAACTACTACTACTGCACGTTTACCCTCACTTGTTCCTTGGGTTTGAGGGTTTGATGTTTGGCTCATCAACTTGGTTGAATAACTTCGCTCTACTTGATTCAATCCATTGCCAATGCTTCTGTTAAAACCCAAGATGCTTCAGATTTTGCTTGATTTTATCACTTCACTTCTTTGGTCGACCTCGTGGACAACAAAGTTAATGATTCTTCTTGCCAACTGCTATGTGTTGGATGTGGCCAAACCATCTCAGTCTGTTCCAGCTTTGGATCTCATCTACTGAATTGAGGTTAAGCCTGGATCTCGGCTCCTTGAGAGGGGTTCTATCAGCAAGTTTTGAGAAGTATATCCATTCTATCATTGTATACATCGCATTTTTCATTTTTTTTGTTTTTCCTGATTAATGCCAGTCTAATAGACATCAGGTATGTGAAACAACAGCAAAGTATTAAGCAAAGTGCATTTTATTATTTAATATTAATGTGTGTGTGTGTGTGTATGTGTGTGTATATATATATATATATATATATATATATATATATATATATATATATATATATATATATATATATATGCCTGCTCGTTTAAAAACTAGATTTTTATCGTTGAGCACTGTATGTTGAAATGTAAAGTCGGTCAGTAGATCGTGATGTTAAAATCATTTAATCACTCTAGACCTACTTGAATGACATTTACTCTCATAAATGTTTATTTCAACTAAATTCTCGCCATTGTTCACGCCACCTGAAGAGTATGTTCCTTTCTAATGAAGTCAGGGATGGCTTTGTGATCAGGTTCGAATCCCTCGACCGGCAGTAATTGTGACTCCCTACACTGATGATTCCACAAAGGATGGAACACTAGTGTCTGTAGATATTAAAAATAATCATAGTAATAATTATATATATTCAGAATTTCAAATTTAAAAATGGAAATATAAATATTAATACTAATATGAATGAATCCTATCAAGACCGTCTTAAAAGACAAGATGGCCGGTGGGCAAAAATAATTTAATGTGCTGACGTCATCACGGGTAGTCCATTAGTTGTTTCTTTACACCGGTAAACACCGGTAGTAACTCGTGGATATCTCCATTAAACAAAGTAAGTTTTAACGTGCACCCCCCCCTGTATTTAACACGATGTAACTATAATTTAATTCAATATTATCATCCTAAGTTTTTTACCATTCAAAAGAAGCGTCAAATAAATTGCTAATATTAAAAAAAAAATTTTTACAGCATACAAAACTAATGAAAATGCGAGACAACATCGACTCTTTTGAAGAGACGATTTTTTTAAGCTGTTGACACGTTTTAAAAATTTAGCAAAAATTAATTTTCCTGAAATTTTCAATATTTAAAAATAAATTATGCCGGCTGATAACATTTTTAAACTTTTTTTTAAAGCTAGAAAGATAAAATTTAAAAATACTTATATATATATATGAAACTTAAAAGTAAAAAAAAAAAAAAAAAAAGTTGTCAAAAAACAAATATATGACAAATAAATGTTATCAAAGGCAAGATAAGTTACTTTTCTACCAAACTAGATATATTTTTCGTGTTTTTATTCAATGTAACATGTTTATTCAGCTCCAAAAACAAGATGTTATAAATAAAAAAACTAGAAAAAATATATGTCAAGCTATGTCACGGTAACATATATTGAGCGAGTTTTTTTTACAGTATTTTAACCAGTTTTTTATTTATAACACCTTTTCCCAAACTTACCGTGTTAAAGAGGGAGTCAGACGCCATCTTGAAATTTCCGGGTTTGTATTACTGTACACATAGATTCGAAAAAGTCAAAAAATAAATGTCAAACAAATAAATGTTATCAAAGGCAAGATAAGTTACTTTTCTACCTAACTGGATATATTTTTTGTGTTTTTATTCAATGTAACATATTTATTCAGCTCGAAAAACATACAGTGTTTACCGATGTATTGGAAAATTTAAAATGGCGGCCGACTCTCTCTTTAACACGGTAAGTTCGGAAAAAGGTGTAATAAATAATAAACTAGACAAAATACTCTTAGAAATTTGCTCAATATAAGTTACCGTGACATAACTTGATATATATTCGGTGGTTTTTTAATAGTATTTTTAAAAACAGTAATGAATTTTCCGAACTCAATATTTTTCAATTTTTAAACTTTAAAAATCTATCAAAATTTTTTTATTGATTCTATTTTTACGATATTTTCAGGGTCAATGTGAAATTTTATGTTCTTTCCAATAAACCGAATATAATATTTTAGACAAACGTTTTTTTTTTAATTCACGCCCCCCCCCCCCCCCCCCCAAGTGTCACCCATTTTTAACTTTCTCTTAAAAAGTAAATAATTAATTTATGTCGGAGTTTTATATATCACAAATTGAAGAGAAAAGGTCAATAAATAATATATTCAAAATTAAAACAAAAAAAAAAAATGCCTTTTTTAGAAATTTATCTGTAAAGTCCGAAGTTTAATACCTTTTTTAAAAAAAAAAACACATTGTTTTTTTTGTTTTTTTTTTTTTAATAAAACCTTGGTCCTTGCTCCTTTAATTGAAAAAAAAAATTAGGGCTTGAATTACATTTTTCGAGGAGTTATAAGCTTGGAAAGATGGGGTGGAATTATTCACTATTTTCACGAAATTTCTGACACTGCTATCGGTAAACACTGTATGGTTTTCGAACTGAATAAACATGTTACATTGAATAAAAACACGAAAAATATGTCCAGTTTGGTAGAAAAGTAACTTATCTTGCCTTTGATAACATTTTCATTTAATTATATTAAATAAACTTCAAGTTTACTACAAATCAAATCGTGTTCCTTCACTTTTTAAAAATGTAATTTATAAGTAATTAAAGAACGCATTCTAATCTTTAAAATCTATAATACAACAAAATATTCAATTGCTTATAATACTTAAACAAACAACTTGTGTTTTATTATTTTTTTATTATTAATATTAGATGAGTTTCAGTATAAATCATCGTGTTCTTTCTTTATTTCAATCCAATTTTGAAGTTTTGTAACGCTGTCTGTAAAAATTACTGTTCATTATTGACAGTCTAAGAGTTCCACATATCTTGCTTGTTGGGACCTCGGCGATGACGTCATTTTTTCAGCTGGCCGGCCATCTTTATAACGAAGGCCACGATCCTATGCAAATAAAAATGCTCAATATTTGAGATAGAGCATTAATGTATGAAGGGAGTTTAAACTTCTGCAAATTATGATTTACAAACATTTATTGTCCACAAAACAAGGAATACAATATATTCTTTTCCCGGGTTTCGACACGGTAAGAATATTTTGTTCTGTGGAACTGTCTACTACAAACAAGTCACCTCCCAGGACTTGTGTGTAACAATGAACCATCTGAAACTGTTCTGAAAGTCAAAATGGCTTACACTTCTAGAAAGTTCCTATTTACTTGCCTCCCCACGAGGTCAGTTTTTAATGTGGGGTGAAGAAACAAAAATAAAAATTGTCTCAGTTGTGAAGGATTAAATTAAAGTGTAGCATCAGAACAGATACTACACTTTGATCTTGGTCCAAAGGCCAAGAAATCTCTTATGGTGTTAAGAGTACAAAACAAAGTTAATTATTTCCTTATTTCGTGGAATATGGAAATCAATCACTTTATCTTGTATTCCTTGTTTATGGACAATAAATGTTATAAATCATAATTTTAAAAAAATTCAATTCCCTTCATATAATATATATATATGGCATGATCGCATTGACACACCAGTTCATGTCAAATCACCAAAGTTAAGCAACGTTGAGCCTGGTTAGTACCAGATGGGTGACCATTTAGGAATTCTAGGTGCTGTATGTGCTCTCCGCTTATCTCACCTTTTCTTTCCAGTCATCCAGTACATACACTTCACTTGCCACTGGTATGAAACAATGTCAACTCAGAAGTGTGGTTGGAGATTGCGCACATCCTGCCACAAAAATTTCACATGCAGGCACCTCTTAGTGGGTATTCATAGTCTGTCAAAGACTGAAGGAGCCTGTGTGTGTGTGTGTGTGTGTAATATATATATATATATATATAATATATTTTTCTTGGGTTGAGCATTGTGGTAAGTGAAATAACAAACTGCCACTAACATATAAAAGCAATACTCTGTGTGAACAAATGGAACTGGCATTTGACAATGTCTATCATTTATAATTTCACCTACCTTAGCAACAACCAAATGGCTTTTGGGGTGGGTATTAGTGTTGATTGTTGTCTAAACAGTCAATTTTCGATCCCGACTTTTTCATTTTCGCTTTTTCTCTTTCTCCCTACCCCACTTCCCGATTGGTTTCCTAATTTAAAATTTACTAAACATTAATACTATGACGCTTTTCCCTCTCTCATTGCAAAACTCATTCATGTTCTGCAAGGCAGGGAACAAAAACAACAAAATCTACTACAAGCAAGTGATTGAAGGTGTAAAGAGCTTGAAGAATAAAAACCTTCCACAAAATAACTGAATGCAACATGTATAACGCAAAGGGGTTGATGTACTATACTGGATTCGGCATTAAATAATCCGAAAAAGGTAGATATTCCATAAAACAACCAACCTAAGGCAGTTGCCTGTCAAGCTGCACTGAAGAGCTGTGATACAGTGATACAGTGATCAATCTGTTTTTGGATAATTATATATGAAAGAAGTTACGTTTTTTTTTTTTTTTTTTTTTTTTGTATTTTCATGTTTTTATAGCATATATTTTGTCATTCGCGAAAAACAAAGCAGTAAAATATGAAGTTAATTCTCTGCCATTAAATGTTAACAATTATGCGAAAAGGTGCACCAATTAAAGCTGGCAATTCAAACTACTTTTAATACCTAACACACCAATGAAAATTGCTGCTTGAAAAAGATGGGATATAGTTTGTTAACGACGCGTAGGTCTCGAGTACTTTCACAAACCACATTGTAGAACTGGGGGTTCATTAAAGAGTCAGCGATCTTTGCTACCCATGAACCACCTGCCATATCTTAAACAAAATAACTCTGAAATTTTATTGTCTGTCGTATGTTCCCAATGTAATCATTGACTTTTGCATAAAAATGAGATGTTGCCTGCCACCTTCCCACTCACTAATTTAGATCGTCTTTGATGAAATGACTGTTATCAGAAATTGCTAAAATACATAAATATGGGGTGAGTCAGAAGTAACCGGGCAGCTGTTGTGTAAGATTGAAAAAAAAAAAATTATGTATCGATCGATTTAATGTTTTTACTGCATAGTTCCTTCTGACTCACTCTTTGTACAGATATATGGTAGATGTTATTAAATAGATAGGATTATCCCTGTTTTGGAAGAAAAAAAAAAAAAAGAGAAAAAAATTCCCAGAACAAGTTCTACTTGTTACAACCATCACTCTGATCAGGTTGAGCCGACTTCCCCTTGAACAAGCACAGCGTCTCTAACTCTAAGCTAGGTCATATAATATGGCTAGCCAATCCCAATCGTGCATAGTTAAAGACCAGCTACTCGTGGAACAGAACTGTAACACTTAAATTTATAGTTTTACTCTTCTTTTACTAATGTACTCGCTCTGCGGCTTCCGACAAGAAGATATATGTACCTGTCGGCAGGAGTGTGGAGTGATTGGCTTCTAAAAATGAGTTATTTTGTGGTTCATCATTGAAAGTGTAGTTTTTACTGAGATGTTATAAAAGGTCACTGCCATTTCTAAAAAAACAGTTTTTGTATATATATTTTTTCCATCTTTTCTCTTTTCTTATGATTAAGTCTTTACTTTTTCTTGGTATGTGCGTGTTTGTATTTTGTAAACCATTCTACACGATGAGTCGGAAGTAATTCTGTTGTCAATAACGTTTCTAGTTCAAATAATGAAATTTCTCGATATTTAATATATTATTAAATGTGCATGTAAGTCAACTGACTGATTACTTCTGACTCGCCTCGTACTTTGGACTATGCTATAAAATTCAGAAAAAAAAAAAAAAGTAATAATAATTTGCTGGATCCATGTAAATTAAATGGTATTATTTCACTTTCAAGTATATCTGAGTTGTCTTTTCTTTTTTTGTGTTTTTTGTGGCTTTTATGATCAGAACTTGTTACTAATATATTTGTTGACTTTGAACATAGTTGATTTACATATAGGCTGCAGCCCAGGACCCTGAGAATAGAGAGGCCTCCTTTCTTACGTTACTTGTGACAGGCAGTTTTTAAAAGGCCGGAGTGTACCACCTCTTATGTGCTGATTTTATTCTCAAATGCACCTGAGCCCTGTACACAATGATTTCATTTTATACTGATAATTTAGTGCTTGCTTATGAAATAATAGAAAATCTATATAACTGTTAACTTAGAGAATTCTAATGGAAAATAAAGGCCTGAGAATTAAAATTTCTAAGACTAATTATGGTCAGTGGTTGTAGTATGTGTTGCAAGGAGTTGAAAGGTCAAGGTGCTAATCGACTCTACAACTAAGAAAGTAGACACAAGGGCAAAGAGGTAATGGCAATAGCAAAGAGATGACAAGCACAGATGATCGGTTAAAGATGATAGATATTGCATTTTCTTTACCACAGAAAAACTGAATCGTGAGGCAATGGAAATTGTGTATCTGGATCATTTGGAGCAAGAATGAGTGTGCATACAAATGACTAAAATTAATTCCAGGCCGGATTTCTTACAGTCAAAAATGTCTGGAATATTTATTGATTGTGTATATATTAATCTTGGTCCAAAATTAAAGTCAGTTGTTTTTGTTGGATGTGTGAAAAAGGAAGTTTGTGTTTTTTCTTTGTGAAAAAGTTGTCTTTTTTTATCAAGCGTTTGGGGTGTATTGGTGTGTTGAAGAATAACAATAGAATTGTAGAGAGATGACGATCTATTTGTGTATCAAACAATGGAGATGGATCAGAACTCCCATATTGAGCAAATATGTTTGGATGACGAGTCTATTGAGGTTGTCTACATGTTTTGTTATATTGGTGATATCATTGGAGCACAGGAGGAAGCTGATGTTAGTGTAATTGCAAGAATTAAAAGTGGGTAGAGTAGGAGGAACTTGTGCCAGTACTAACCAGTTGAGCATCAGCGCTAAAAGTTAAATCTTTTTAATACTTTACACAAGTTGCATTATTTGTATTATTCAAAATACTGTTCCCATCTTAGGTGTTATTCTCAGGTTCAGCCAGTGTAACCTCCAAGCTTTTTCAAGTGTATCTTGTCAAAATCAGTCATCTTTCTGTTGAACTTGAAAATCAATATGGAATTCTGAATGGAACCCTTAATTTAATCCACAGAGGTAGCACGCTCTTGTTCTGTCAGCCATGACAGGATAGTCTTAAGTAATTTGCAATTGTATTCTTATGTAAATTCATTCTTTTTGCTCGCTGTTATCTTCATCTTTCATAGTTGTTGATAACAGCCCTCAAAAAAGAATGAATAGGCGGGGGGGGGGGGGTACCCAGCAATGCCCGGGTGGAAAGAGGTGTTAAAAAAAAAGTGGTAGTAACGGGGGGGAGGGGGGATCAAAACAACAGTAGGTAGCCCTGGTGGAGAAAGGTGTTAAAAAAAAAATGGTAGTAGACAGGCAGGCTTGAACCCATAATGCGAAGGAGGAAAAGGTGAAAAAAAACTAACGTTTTAGCTGATGCGAGCATTGTAATTAAGGGTAGTCAATCGAAAGAAGATGATGACTTGCAAAAATGTTGATGATAAAAGCGACCCCTCCTTGTAAAAAATCATCCGAGTTAAGGGTGAAGGAATCTTTTTGGCCAAGTTTTCCATATTTGTCGTCAGAGAGAGCGAGCTTTAAAATTTTGTCACGTTTTGACACATGTCGAAAGTTTTTGTGGGACACATACACACATTTTGCCTTTTCTATATTAGATTAGTGGGGATACCCGGCATTGCCCGGGTGTGGAGAGGTGGTGTAGTGAGGAACTCCAAGGGTGGAGAGAGGTGTTTAAAAAAAAAAAAAAAAAAAAAAAAAAAAAGTGGTAGTAGCAAGCGTGTGGAGAGGTGGGGGGGAAGGGATCAAAAGAACGGTAGGCAGTTTGAGTGAAGAGAGGTGTTAACAAAAAAGTGGCAGTAGGCAGGCAGGCTCGAACCCGTAACGTGAAGGAGGAAAAGAAGGTGAAAAAAACATAACGTCTTAGCTGATACGTCCATCGCACAACCAGAAGTTGCAAGCATTGGAATTAAGGGTAGTCAATCAAAAGGAGACGATGACTGGCAAAAATATCTAATATACACCTAAATTTTTATTGTTTTTGAAAGATAACAGGCCAAAGTTAATCTCTAAAAGTAAAAAAATGTTTATTTACATGTTAAAAAAAATTAAGTGAAAAATGTTGAAAAAACTACAAAAATTTGTTTGAATTCAAGTCCAAATAAATCAACTTTTAAAATCTCTGAAAAAAATGATTATCAGTTTTCTGAAACTATTTCAATGATAATTTGTAAATTAAACTCTTAAGCCTTAGGTCAATCTAACAACAATAATGTCGTCTATCGTCTTAACGGTGTAACAACATAAATGTTGTTTTACCATGTGCTTCATTCATGTGTATGTAACTGACACCCCCACTGAAAAATGGAATGGTCTGGTGACTTTATTGATGAGTGAGTGAGCTGACGTCATTTTGGAAGAAAATGGCAGTGCCCATGAATTCCAACGCAGTCAGAGAAATCGGCGATTATTGTTCAATGTAGAGGAAGTGCTAGATATTTTAAAGGAATCTGATAGCAATTATGATTCCGGGAGCGGAAGTGATATTGAAAGAAGTGATTTTGAGAATGAAACTGACGATATTTATGAACCTGCTGATTCTGACTCACCGCAATCCGGAAATGATGCTGACACTTCAGATACTGATGTTGGTGATCAGCCAGCTCTAGTGTGAGCACGTAGGCATGCCCTGAATAATGTCCCCAATGATCCCTGTGTGAAAATTAGAGATCTGCAGAATGACAAGCCACCAATCTTCCATGATTTCACTGCCCATTTGTGGACCAGCCTGGACTCCAATACCAACTACTTCCCAAGTGACATATTTTGAGTATTTCTTAGGCCCATTGATGACACTGATTTTTCTCTGAGACTTCTTGGTAAATGAAACAATTAACTATTTTGTCTGGTGTCGAGCAAAATCAGGGCTGCTGCAGCAACATTCCAAAATGTGGTCCTGGAAGCCTGTTACGATTGAGTAAATGCGTGCATTCATTGGTTCGTGTTTGAACATGGGGCTTATCAAAATGGCCACAGTGAAATCATATTTCGAAGTCAAGCATTTTCTGTTCCTGTGTTTCGAAAAGAGGCGACATTCAATATAGTTTTTCGATTTCTGCACACTACTAACAGCTTGAAGGAGTAACTATAAACAAGCCCTAACTACGATCCGCAATATAAGCTCTGCAAATTCCAGGATCATCTGTAAACACAGTGGTAAAATGGATACAATCTGTCAAGAAAAAAAATATCAATTGATGAACCAATTATTGGTTTCAAGGGCCGATAATTTTTATCAACTACATTCGTATCAAAAAGCACCATCAGTGGGGACTGAAGTACAATCGTGCTGATTCAGAGACTGTACATGCACAACATAATATATCACACACGAGGGCTGAAGATGTCACAAAAGAGGCAGCCATTTGATCTTTATGATAAACTCTTGCAAAATCATCATGTTAAACATCACCATTTGGTGGTTGACAACTATCACACAAACATCCCTTTGTGTACAGAAATGCTGGAAAATGAGATTTATGTCACAGCTGATCGCCGGGGTTTACCTGAGAATATCAAGAGGAAACGGAAGGTGGAAGGAGACATTGTCGCAGTGCACAATGGCCAGGTGTTAGGTGTTTCTTGGATGGACAGAAAGCAAGTTCGTTTGCTCAACCCATGCTGCTGCAAAGACCATTAAGACCAAGTATGACAACTCAAAAAAAACCTATTCCTTCTGTGGTAGCTGAGTACAATGCTGGTATGGGTGGGGGTCAATGTTTCTCACCAAACGACTGTCACCTATGCTGCAAAAAGGTGGTCTATAAAGTGCTGGAAGAAAGCGTTCTTCTATTTGATAGACAGAACTGTGAAAAATGCCTACATAATGTACAAGATGAATCCAAACATTGATGGCCAAAAAAATGACCCATCACGAGTTCTTGATTCGTGTGGTGGAAGGATTGATTGGTGGTTACCAAGAGCCCAGGAAAAGAGCAGGTCGTCCAAGTTTAGGTAATGACCAAGCCAGATTCACAGCATGGCATTTCTGTGAGACTATTCCAGACAAAAAATGAAAAATGTGTGTTGTTTGTGAGAAGAACCGAGATGAAAACTTCAAAGGCTTACAACTTGGTGTCCTGAATATTGTGACTGTCGAAAAGAATGCTTCCAGGCATACCATTTATAAGGAATGAGGAAATATACAGCTTAGAGACATTTCATAAGTCAAGTACAGTTTCCTAGAGGTAAAATGGGAATATTTCATTTTATTTTGGTATCTAAAAGCATTTTCATGATAAATCAAACAATTCACTACTTTTGGCCCCAAAATTGACCGAAACCATTGTGTGTTCCGGACCAGACAAGGGGTTAAGATACCAAATTAAAGAAAATGTACATAGTTTTTTAAACTAAAAATTGCATTATAAATTTTTTAAAAAAAGTGTTTTATGGAATAAAGAAACGTCTCACTGAAAATATAAACACAAATCTTTCTGGTTTTCACCAAAGTATGGATCACGGGAAGTGTAATAATTTTGTTTAATGAATTTAATTTTGCTGTAATAAAACAGGAAATGCTTATTTAATTAGAATATTTTTTGAATGTACACAAGAATTTTTTTAATGTTTTTCAAAAAAAAGTTTCATATTTAACTTGGTATGTTTTTTTTATTCAATAATACTATAAAATTATCGATGACATTTGTTTAACATTTTTCCTTAGATTTTGAAATAAAATGTTTAAAAAGTCAATTTTAGCAATTACATTTATTCTGAAATTTTATTATTTTTACTAGTAAGGCGCTTGGCATTTCCCCATTGTAAAATACACTTAAATATGATATTTTGATTAATGCAGAATTCGTATCTATTATTATATTATATTGGTTCCAAAATATAGTAATAATTTGCAAAGTTAAAAAAAAAAAAAAAATGACTTGTGCGCCACCACCAAAGATCGAAACCAAAACGTTTAGCTTATGATTTTTTTCCCCTTTGTCGTTAATGACTGAGCTATGAAGACATGTTTGCTGCAAGGCTAAAAATAAAACATGAACCAATATCAATTATGCTGTGTATGCATATTCGTAATGCCGGAGTTCGACCTTCACCTGGCAAATTTCAATTTTTTAAAAAAATTTTCACTTTTGTACCGATTTTCTCAGGCTAAAACCCAAATCTAAAGCTTTGCATGGATTCAAATACCCTAAATATGAAGTTTCATGTCTGTAGACCGAAAACTCTAGATTTGTAGGCAAAATTTTTTAAAGAAAAATATATATGTATACATAAATATATATGGAAAGAGTTTTGTGCTTACTATAACAATTTTACGCAAATATAAATCTTGTAGAATATCTGCATTAATATAATTACACGTAATAATTAACTAAAGATGATTATCCCATAAGAAAGCCCCCCCAAAAAAACCTAAAAAAAATAATAGGGAATTAATTAAAATGAATGTTTAAAAGAATATGAAAATTAGCTAGATCTTTTGCTAGTGAATGCAATTGCATGACCCATATATAAAAAGTTGTATTTTCTTTTTAAATAAATAGAAAAAAAGGGTTTTTAATATGAATATCAATAAACAAAAAACAAAAAAATGATAAGAGTAAAGATTAAAAAAATAAGCTAAAACAATTCTTTCTTAATTATTAAATAGAATTCAAATTCGAAAGAAAATGATTTACTAATGAAAGTTATAAACTTACTTTTTATTTTTTTTTTTTGCCATTCTGTCCACCCATACATCTTCAAATTAGTTGTTAGGTAAAATCATTTTTTTAAATCATTGTTTTATTAGTTACTCGCTATCTCAACCTTTTCATTTTATTTTTAATGTTTTCAAGATCATAAAAGTACAAGAGAAATATTACATTTAACATTTCCCCAGGAACTGATTATTAAAACTACAGGAGATATTTTTTGCAATTATATTATTTTTTGGTGAAAATATTGAATAAATAATGCTTAATTCAATGATAATATCATTAGATTGAGAAATTAATTTTTTTTTTTTTTTTAGTTATATTGATTTCATTAACAGACTTTCGGGACTATTTCCATAATGTTCCTGAAATGTATATTTTTTAACTGTTTATATCTAGGATGTTTTATTTTCATAAATATGAAAAAATAAATTCATTCGTCTTTTTCAGAATTTAAAACTATAACTTTAGTGAAGGTGTTTTTTGTTTACACAAAATAATACATTTTTCACTAAGATTAAAAATAATAAAATGTTCATTATATTCTGTGATCGTTAGTAAATGCTGAAAATTTCATTAAAATGGGTGGATTTCCTGAATTTTGATGAAATTTTATGTGAAGAGAGAGGTCAAAATGTTTAGATTTTAGGGATCAGCCATTTATTTTGCACGTACACACTTAGTTTACACTATTGCAGTTTTGATTTTGGTAAACATTAGGTTTAATAGTGAATATAAACAAAAATGATTGAATACGTAATTATCTAAGTTACATTAACACAAGAAATACAAACACACATGAAGTTGTCTCATAATTTTATTAATATAGAAATTAAGATATCTCACTGCTTTTTATTAAGTTATATAATTCTGGATATAATTCATTGTCGGTTTGTTTTGAATATGCTTCATTAGGACAATAACGATGATGATGAAGACGGTTTCACAAAATGAAGAGATAAAACTTGTTTGGCTGGTTCTGCTATGAGCAGGATCAGTGATGAGGACTTCAGGGTTGTCTCTCTGGTCGGAACATTATTAATTGCCAATAATTAACATAAAGACATTTGTAATCCAAATAGATGCTGTTTATTTTTTTTATTATCTCAGGTACATTATTAAGGTAGAGAGAGAGCAACAATCTGATACTGGCTATTTTTGAACGTTACATTTTAAGATGTGCGTTATGTTTTGCTGCTGAACAAATTCTCTCCCCTAGCTCACACCAGTCTAACTGATACTCGTTTTGTCGCTTCCATTTCCAGATGTCAATTTTTAACTGTTGGCAACTTGCATAAAATGTTCGTTCTTCGTGAAACCACTTTAATGTATAATGAAAAGAAGAATCAGCAGCAGCCAGCTCAGATGAAGTTATAAAATGACCATAATCAAGGATGACCTGTACACTCACTTTTTATTGGCTAGTACACTGAGATGTAGGGGAGAGGATTACACCACTTATCCTTTAATCTCCACCTTTAGTAAGGGGACATCAAGTACAATTTTTTTTTTTTTTTTGACGAAGATTGA
Organism: Euprymna scolopes; assembly: GCF_053919585.1. Taxonomy (NCBI): domain Eukaryota; kingdom Metazoa; phylum Mollusca; class Cephalopoda; order Sepiida; family Sepiolidae; genus Euprymna; species Euprymna scolopes. Next base: position 29,959,832 of record NC_136502.1, read on the forward strand.
ACCCTGTTCTCCCAACCTATTCGAGAACACTTTTGTAATGCCAAATGGGCCGATATTTATACTTAATAGAATATATCACCCCTAGAGAAAATCATTATGTAACACTCTGCTGTAGACTCATTTCCAACTGGGTTTCTACTATTGAAAAATTTTGCACACACACACAATATATATTACAGAAGTTCAGATCAACAAGGTACTTTAGTTTACAAGCTGAGAGGAGGGAACCGAGGTAAAACATTGCTGATTTTTTAAAAATGTTTTAATTATAAACCACCCTGATGTCTCCAGCCATCTTTTGACCTGTAGGATTGGTCATAAGGGAAGTTGCATCATGGGAGGCATTCATTATTTTTGAAAATATTTTATTTCTGGGTTTGCTGGAAATTTCCTAAATATTTAAAAAAAAAAAAAAAAAAAAGACTATTTGTGTATATATATATCGATATATATATAAAAGGCAAAATGTTAGTGTGTGTGCGTGCATTTTTTGTGTATGTCCAGCAAAGGCTTTCTGGAGGGGGGGGGCTTGGATGGGAGCACTGTTTCTTAGAACATTTTATATGCTATGTAGATTATATCTCCGATTTACGAAATGAGGTCATGTGTATCTTTAATTTGGGCGACTTTTACATGCTATTTTTGTGATATATTTTGGTCTACGCGTGTTTCTTTGGCTTTTTCTGTATAAAAAAGCAAAACTGTGAAAACGAATTTGTGTTCTCGGCCTTTAAGCAATAAGGTTTGATCAATGCTGGGGACCCCCCCCCCCATCATATCAGACAATTTCTATTCATTTGCACACTCCCTTTTTAGGGGAGCTGTTTTCCCCAATATCTTGGTGGGGGCAACAAACAAACACGCAGAAACTGGCTTGCAGCGCCAAAGTTAAGCCGCGTGATGTTTGACCTCATTAAATTCTCACACCTGTCATTAAACTTTTTAATCGTTAAATTAAAACAGTTTTCACTTCCTCTCCCATCGTGGCCGAGCGGGTAATATGTCAGATTTTTTCCCTTTCTTTTCCACCTTCGCGTCAAGGCTTTGGGTTCAAGCTTACCTTCATACCCAAACTTTTTATTTTTCTTCTACACCGACAAAACACCCAGGCACCCTCGCTAATATATATATATATAGTTTCAATTTAATAACAAAATGAATGACTCCCATGATGCAACTGTCTTCTCTTATGAGCAACTCCACAGTTCAAAAGATAGTCGAAGACATCAGGGTGATTTATAATTAAAACACAAGAAAAAAAATGGATACATTTAATAATAATAATAATACCAATAATAAAAGTGTAGTATCTGTTCTGTCATCGGTCAAAAAAAAAGGAGTCTTCCTTGACTGGAGCAATAATATATTGGAATAATATATATATATAACCATTTCAGAAACATGGATGTCTAAAATCACAGGAAGGTTGGCCGACCAAAAAAAACTTAAGAGCAAGTGATAAGTTAAGATCGCACAAAATGAAATTTAGAAACAGTTGATTGGAGAATGACATCAAATGACATGCACAGATTTCACAAAATCCTTTGTGTGATGTGAGTTTTGCTTTTAAAAAGAATTTTCTATATTTTCTTAGAATGTGGAATATATTTATTTAACCTAGTGCTACGATGATCACTGGAATCATTAATGTTTTTTGTTTTTTTCTGATTTTTGTTTCTTGTGAAAATCTTTAACCCATTGACATCCAAATTTAGTTTCTTTAATAGATAAAGGTAGTTTGCTTGAAGCATTGCTGATAAATAGATATGAGGGAGTATAAGAAGTATACCGGCTGTTGTATTGGCATGACGTATGAACAAAAATGGACAAACGAAAAAAAGGTCATATTTGTTTTGTTATTTTATTTAACTTCGTATATCCATTTATTTTTCATTTTATTTAACTTCGTATATCCATTTATTTTTCAAGATAATCACAATACAAATCAGTAAAAACTTACTGTTTGATATAACCGGGATATTAGAGGTTTTAACATTCTGAGAATATCATCTCTTTTTAAAAGTTTCTATAATTTACAATTCTTTGTAAATTCAATATTTCAGCTAAATTATTTTAGAGCATTCATTTATACTAGATATAAAAATTTATGTTGGTTAGAAGAATTGCTTACCAATAAATTTTTGTAATAGATGAAACTGCTTATATCCTTCCAATCTAGATTTTTATAGTATATTTAAAACCAAGACATCAGTGTTGCCAATAAATATCAAACAGTGAGTATAATGTTTCAATACTCCAATCGTTATGACTAACTATAGATATTTCTAAAAAATACAAATGTTAATGAAATTAGAACAAATACAAGGCTGCTGCAAAGGTGGGCTCCCTCTATCATACTAGAAAATTACTCACATCAGAGAGTATCCTATATCTTTATAAAGCCAGAATTCACCCATGCATGGAGTAGGGTCACCACATCTGGGCTGGTGCATCTACTAGTAGTCTCTCCCTCTTAGAGTCCATAAAAGAATCTAATAGGGTTCACACTATTGATCAAGTTCCAACCTCTGTTCCGACAAGTAGCAAAATCCCACCCCTTCACCGATTAGGTCCCTAAATGCCTGAAAATCCTCTAATAATTTTTTTTCCCTTGCACAATCTCCTGTTAAACATAATTCCGAATAGTAGCCCATTATGTCCAAGTGGTAATATACCTTATTTGGGATAAAAAAAAATTAAAAAAAAAAAAAAGGTGGGAGGTATAATTATCTTTCTATTCCTTAAAAAAAAAAACCCATTGATACTAATTGATTCAGCTGCAGGAATTGCCATGTTAATAAGAAAATACATTTAGCTTTTTTATAGCTGTGTTTGTTCTGTAAATTGCAGGCACTAACGCTGTACTCTGTGATCAGATCTGTTTGATAACCAAACTAAGTAATATCATTTGTTTATCATGCCTCTTTGGGGATCACACTTTAACACTCTGATGACTGAAGTCAAGACGTTTCCCCAAACATGTTCAGGCTCTTAACATCTCTGGAAGAAACAAGACTACACCTATCTTAGTTTTTTGGCTAAGGTTGAAGTGTAGAATTGCTCTATCTCCAGTCTGTTAAAGAGAAATCAAGACTCAAGCAATTTTTTTTTTCCAATTCTGAGTGCTCATTTTTTGTGGAGCTGGATTTTACTGGCATTGTGCCTAACTTGAGGAGGCAAGTAAATAAGGAGTATGACTATAGACCAGAAAGCTAGAGAATTACCCTTCTTCTTTTGACATGGGAATCTCCTCTTTCTTCTGAAGCACCATAAGTTTAGTGAAGAATATTTTACCGTTTGAGTACGATGGGACAATCAGAAGCTGTTATGGCCAGACAGAATCACAAAATACTCGTTTGGCTGAAACCACTATCAATAATTTCCCTCACTATTTATCTGTGCCTAAACCTAAACGTAGATTCCATGAACAAAGCTTTTTTCTTAGAATTGCACACCCATAGAACTCTCTTCCGTTTACCTCCTTTCCGGCTGACTACAATATGACTGTCTTCAAGTCCAACATAAACAAATTCTTGATGAGCCGTTCCCCTTAAGTAATCCAATTTACCAAATTTACACTACTAACTATTACTATGATAACATCCTTTTGACCACTGTACACTCTTTAACCTGTATCCTCGTGTGGCCTCTGGGCCTTGATAAGTGGTGATTTCCTTGTAAAAAAAAAAAAAAAACTGACTCAATCAATCTCCACATTCGCTTTTGCGAATGTGGAGAAGAGAACCATATTATGCAACACTGCCTTGCTGTCCGTCTACAACGTAACCTGTGCAGCTTAAAAGATTTCAAAAATGTTAGTAACAATGCAACAGACCGTGTCAAGAAATGAGAAAAACTGTTGTATGGTCAAATGATTCGAAGACCCCAAAAAAGATTTTTTTTTTTTTTTCACAATTTAAAAGACAAAAAAAAAAAAGAAAAAAAGAAAAGAAAACAAACATTGCACAGAACATATACACTATTATTCTTACAATATCGATATACACATCAAATTCAGTTAAATATTTCATTCGAGAGCCCCCAAATAATTTCACATTGGAAAATCTGTAAATATTAATTTTCTGATATGCATGTTCATTCTTTCATTAGTTTGTAGCTTTGCAATAAATCTTTTTTTTTTTTTCACACACGACATTCTACTGAGGTATATCGTATTATTGATTGTATGTACTTTTTTAATGGCGAAAACAAGGGATATTGTATGAGTAAATTTGCTTATACCACTCAGGGATCCTCAACAATCACTCCGACATTGACATTATTGCCATCAGCTTGAGGTGTTGTCCTATTCAGTCTTGGGAGATCCATCCATACAGGTTCTACCTTCTCTTTAAGAAGGTGTTAGTTTATTGCTAATTGCCTGAGGTACCCTTACCAAAAAATGCTTACACATTTTTAAAGACAAAGCCAGAGTGTGCTAATATTTTAATTTGACACCTGACCTGGAAGGGTTAAATATAAAATTAATTGTAGCTTTGTCTTAAAACATGTTTTGCATACAAATTTTTATTGAAATATAAAAAAAATTAATTTTTTTCACTAAAATAACATGAACTGTAAACATATCAGCAAAATATCCTTTTTTTTTTATATATACATCAGAACCGAGGGTATTTTTAGCAACTCAATTGAAAAGGATGTGAATTATTTTGATTATTCATTCGACTGTTTTCATCATAGATGTTATTCTCACATTTTGTCCGATGTAACCTCTGACCTTCATCAGGTGTATCTTGCCAAACTCCAGAATCTTTATGTCAAACTCTAGCATCTGTATGGAATTTCAAACAAAATCCTTTATTTAATCCACAGTAGTAACTTGTTCTCGTTCCATCAGCCATGACCAAGCAGAAGTCTAAAGTAATTCACAATTGTATTCATAGTATAACCCATAATAGGATTGAACTTTCAACCTCCAGAAGACTGTCATAGCTGATTATTAAACAGCATTTTTATCCATTGCACCACAGATTCTTGGAAAAAATTCCCAAACATAAAAGGGATACATTTAGCATAACATTGTATCTGCCGCCACTCAAACATGTCGTGCCGTTTCAAACTAACAAAACAGAATATTTTTTTCATCAAAATGTGCAGTTTACAATTACTTATTACAAAATATTTCAGTTGACTTATGCGTATATGCCAGAGAGCTTCACCACTTGTTTGAGGACAAAGTTATGCCACTTGGTCTTGGAACGGCATACCATTATCAACCCATATCTGGTCAGCCCATCTCTTTGATAACTGTTTTCAATGAAATCTATAATATGATTCCGATTATAATCAGCTAACATACTTCAGGTGTGTCTGCTACTAGAAACGGCGACAAGGCAAATCAGTCCTTTCATTTTTCTTGTTCTTTGGTATTTCTATTTAAATAATTCTTAATTAAAATTTTTTTAAAGGTGTTTTCAATAATTCTTAAAAAAAAAGTACAAAAAGTGTTCCTAATAATTAAAAAAAAAAAAACGACAAAAAAAACTAATTTCAATAATTCTTAATTAAAATTTTTAGATGTGTTTTCAATAATTCTTTAAAAAAATAATTTCGATAATTTTTAATTAAAATAAGACCGAAAAAAAACTTTTTAATTATTATTATTATTATTATTAAAAAAATTACTATTATTATTATTAATAATAGTTACTGCAAGAATAGTTCTTAATATGAAATATTTTGTTCCAAAGACATTAAGCTGTCTCATGATGTACCAGTGTTCATCTGCATATATGTAGCAATACAAACTATCGATGTAATTGTGAAGTTTTAACTTCTTCATAGCCTCCTGTTACATATTTTTCCGTTTAGTTGTCTAAATGCAAAATTTGGTATTTCTGTTCTTAATATTAATGCCAGGTGAAAATCCTGGAACTAGAGATAAAAAACACAAAATCTTTTTTTCAACCATTGTCTTTTGAAATATTGCTGGAGGAGAAAATGATTTTGAATTTGGCTGGATTCATTTTCACCTCCAATAGGCTTCAAGTTCAGAAGTACAGCGGCAATATGTGTGGCGCTGTCAGTGTAACAAATATAAATAAAGAGTTCATTGCTTTGATTAATTCCAGTTCTTCCATCACAGATTCCTAGAAAATGCTGAAGAAGACAATAGATAAAAGATAACCTTGACATCCCTCAACAAATATGACATAATCATATTGACACACTGGTTCTCGTGAGATCACCAAAGTTAAACAATGATGAGCCTGGTCAGTACCAGATGGGTGACTATTTGGGAATACTAGGCACTGTGCATTTTGTGTAGAAATTTCCAAGTTAGTATCTTGGGGCATGTTAAAAAACACTTGGAGAAATCCACCACTAGTCTTTGTTAAGAAATGCATTTAGGAGAAGAAAACTGGTATAAAGCCTGAGGTCTACTGTCTGCTCAGTACATGGCAATTAATTGCACTGACTGAGATTAGCAGTGGTTCCAAAAAGTATGGGTGGTCCTACACAAAGCCGTCACCACTATAAACAAATACCTATGTGGATTACAGACAATTTAGGTGGCTGAACTTTTAAACTTTTTAATCGAATTCTGAAAGCCATATAAAATTTCAAACTTGGGAAATATTACCAACTATTCTAAGACATAACATTCCACGCTATAATAAAGGCCAATGTGTCTTTATTTGTATATTTACATGTTTAAATAAATATATGTACTTCCATCCCAATATGTGAAAGTTAGCGAGTAAAACACATGCCTTTTTCTAGTTCCCTGTCCCTCCCTAAATGAAAGCATTGAGGTGGCCAAATGGAAGTAAAAAAACAAATAGCAAGTCAGACAACCACCTCAAACTTAATCTTCCATCCACTTCCTTATCATCTGAAATGAATTTTAAGAAATAATCGAATCTAGAATAAAAAAAAGTAAACCATGAGTGTTTTTCTTTTCCTTAAGTCATCAGAAATAATAATGATAATAAAAAAAATCATAAGCTTTGGATAATACCATGCAAAATAGATATAAAGGATCAAGGGGGATGGAAGGACCGAAGAGTAGAAGCACTAACCAGACCTCCACTGGATGAGTGCAAAGAATACTGAGGCCTTGGGGAAGGGGGGGGGAGTCTTATTGTGACCAAAATTCCAGCATAGAATAATGGTTGTTGCCAGTTAGAAATCAGTGGTAAGCAGCTGTTGCAATAACGCAAAGTCATTTGCAAAGATTATCGAAAAAGGTAAACAGTATTGGAAATCTGGGGAGACTTGATATCACTCAGACTCCAGGGCACACCATCGGTATTTGTCATGATAGCCTATGTAAGAACTTTTAATGAGTACATAATAATTTATAGATAGAAAATTAAATTATTGATATAATTCTACGATCCAATATGAATATGTTAGTGATATATGAATAGTCAGTAGTGCAAACACTGGGGAAGCATAATTTTTTTTGTATATATATACTAGTAGAGGTAATAACTTTGTGTCAACATAATTATGATTTTGATGAAATCAACTATTTACATGCATTCTCCTTTGCAAGAAGAATGCATGCAAATATTTTTTGCAAAAAGAATATGTAAATTATGTTTCTGAATTTTTAAGATGAGGATTAGCATTCACATTATTTGGATTCTTTAGACTACTGTTCTCATCTTGAGTGTTATTTATACAACGTGGCGGCTGATCTAACCCCCAATCTTCTTTAGGTGTATCTTGTCAAGCTTGGGGAATCTTTCTACCGAACTTGGGAATCTGTACGTTATTTCGAATGGAACGCTTTATTTAATCCACTGAGGGTAACATGCTCTCGTTCTGTCAGCCATGACTGGGTAGCAGTCCTAAGTAATTTACAATTGTATTTTGAGTGTTGCCTACACTGAAGATTAAACCTTCAACCTTCAGAAGAGTGGAACTTTTTATAACTGAGTACTTTATTCACAAGTCTTTGCGAAATTCTGTGCAGATTCTTGAGTTTGGTAAGATCCATCTGAAGAAGGTCAGAGGCTACATCGATTGCAACATTGTGAAAAGAACACTCAAGATGAGAACAGTAGTTCAAATAATACAGATGATACGAATATATAAGTTGTTTTGGTAATTTCAAATGGATAGAATAACGCCATACCGAGAGCAAGCATATTTGAAAAATATGTTTCGTTTATATTTGTATTGGCATAGAGTTTTAGTGGTGTCAAATACAGTGTCATGCTAAAACTGTTCCTTTCAAAAACTTATATAATTGAGGTGCTGCATCTACACTAGGTCCTTATTATTATTATGTTTAGTACTTGTTAATTTCCAAGTGAGACAAAATCACTGTTCTAATTGCGGAACCTCATTTATATATAATACAGCCCTTTTAAAGATGCCATATTGACAAAAGTATTACCGTAAAGTGTTTTGGATGCACTCCGATTGATTACATGTTTCTTTTGACCACTACCTGACCATAAAGTGGGTTCTCAATTTATGTTAAATTTATATAAGAAACTGATCCTCCACTGTAAAATCTCCAATTTTTTTTTTAATCCTTCTCTGTGGATATTTTTTTAAGGCTGTTGAAACATAATAGCAAAAAAGTGTAGATTTTGAATTTTTTTTGGGGGGGTGGGGGGTAAACTATGCTAGGTTAGATAATAAAAATTTATCTTTTTTTTTTTGTACGATAGATCATATATACTAATAGACATAATAGTTTTGTGTCAACATAATTTTGATTAAATCAACTTTGTAAGAATACAAATATATTTTTCGTAAAAAGAACATACACATTGTTTTGGTAATTTCAAATGGATAAAAAATGTCATTCTGAGAGCAACCATATTTGAAAAATATGTGTTTTGTTTATATTTGGATTGGCGTAAAGATTTTAGTGGTGTCAAATACAATGTCATGCTAAACCTGTTCCTTTCAGATGCTCATATAATTGGGGTGCTGGATCTCCACTTGGTCCTTATTTTTTTTTTGTTAAGTACTTGTTAATTTTCAAGTAGAACAACAACATTGTTCTAATTTTAGAATCTCATGTGTTGTTCGATATATTACAACCCTTTTGAAGATGCCATATTCACCGAAAATATTACCATAAAGTGTTTTGAACACACCACAATAAGATAGTATTAAGGGTATGGATAATTGCGACCGTGCTATATTCCTGACCCTTCTGGCTTTCCTTTGTGGTGCAAATGTGTCTTCAGTGACTCCATGTCCATCATCGGTTTGTTGTGCAACCCATTACTATTCCCGCCTCCACTGTTCTCTCCTCCATCGCAAACAATACCCACGCCTCGGCCATGGATGCTGACAATGCCCCCGTTACAAGGAAACACGCTGCCAGGGGGAACATTTGCAACTGCTGGACCGTCACCCCAGCTGGCCATTGTAAAGCCTCTTGCCCAGGCGTAGTTATTGTTCAACCTATCCGTCACCATAGTAACAGGATGGTGGGGATCCTGGTGCGGATGGTGGGTAGAATAGGGTGAAGAGCAGCAGGAAGAAGTAGGGTTCATCATTAACTGGTCCGGAGAGGCGGCTAGAACGGTGGGAGACTGAGATGGCTGTTGTTGGGTGGGGAGTGGTGGTGAGGAAATTGGTTGCCCAGTTGCTATGGTATTAGCAGCAATAGTAGCAGCAGCAGTAGTAATATCGGTATCAACAGTCGTGTCTGGACACTGTGTTGGGGTAATGCAGCCGGCCCCTCCCGCAGGGGTGTCCGCTGTCGGCGGTGACGACGACCCTGTAGCGGCATCGGCAGCTGCAGCGGCCATTGCCTTGTTGTGGTCATCGGCCGTGTGCGTGCGCTGGTGCTTCTTGAGGTTGGCCCGCTGCGAGAACGACTTCTGGCAGACGGTGCATGTGAATGGCTTCTCGCCCGTGTGGATGCGCTCATGGTTGTTCAGGTGCGCTCGTTGGGCAAACGATTTCGAACACGTCGGGCAGGTGTAAGGTTTCTCCCCAGTGTGGATTCGCTCGTGGTTGTTTAGGTGGTCGCGTTGGGAGAATGCTTTCCCACAGATGCCGCACTGGTACGGCTTGAGACCCGTGTGGATGCGCTCATGATTGTCGAGGTTACTACGCTGGGCAAAATTCTTCCCGCAGTACGAGCACGCGTAAGGACGCAGCCCTGTATGTGTGCGTTCATGCTTGGCCAGGTGTGCGCTTTGGCTGAATGACTTTCCACAAAACGAGCAGCGGAACGGTCTCTCCCCGGTGTGGGTCCTCATGTGGTTCTTCAGGTGGGCCCTCTGCGCAAAACCCTTCGAGCAGACCTCGCACTTAAATGGACGATGCCCACTGTGCGTGCGCTCGTGGTTATTCAGGTGGTCCTTCTGTGCGAACGACTTTTGGCACACCCCGCAATGAAAGTTCCGCTCCCCTTGATGGCCGGCATGGTGAACCTTCGGCTTATCCGGACTCAAAAACGGCTTAAAACAACACTCGCATCCAAAGTGCTCACCTGAGGAGTTTTCGTGGTGGTTAGCATTCGGCCTCGGAGGAGGAGGAGGAGGGCTATGATGATCACAGATGTCACAATTGTACGGCTTCCAACTCGCATTGCAGCTTTCATCATTACAGCCGCTAATACTGCAGCCTATCTCGTTGCAGCCATGTTCACTGCAACCTCCTCCTCTAATACTGCTTCTGCTATTACAGTCTCCTCCTCCACTGCAGCCTTCTCCATAGTTGCTATGGCAGCCTCTACTGTTGCAGTCTTCTCCATTACCAATGTCACAACTTCCTCTACCGATATCAACTGGGTTACTATTTCGAGGACTTCCGCTGCAATTACTTCCACAACTGCTCATGCTACTGCCGCAAGTGTTTACGTTGCTACACGTGTTATCAATACAGCTGATAGATATTTGTGAAGGGTTAGAAGTTGGTTGCGGACTTATGGATGGAGGAGGCTGTGATGATTGCACAGGGGGTAGTTCTTCTGTTGTTGTTGTTTTCATGTTCGTTTTCATATCATTGTGATTATGATTATGATGGTCATTATTGGGAGTGTATGGCGGAGAAAATGACATATTTTGTATTGAATACATTGTTAATGGTCGACCTATTTAGTGCTTTTTTTTTTTTTAATTTAAAACTGTTTCAACATTCGGCTGGAGAAATAAAAAAGTGCAATGTCTTAAATTTTAGCGAAAAGTTTTGTAAATTTAATTTTCAAAATTTTAAATTATTTGTTTTATATTTGTAAATGTTTTTTTTTCTTTTGTTGATTATTTTGTTTTATCGTCTCCAAAATCCACCATTTTCTTTCCAATAAAATTACAAGATCTTTTTTTTTTATTGTATTTGTTTGTTCCAAAAAAAAAAAAAAAAATCAGTTACTAAAATACTAGAGTTCACCAAATCAGTTTATATATTTTCTTGCCTACTTTCATTGTGGCAACTGTTAGGCTGTAAAAATCCACCTGGGAAAAGCTTCTTTTTTTTTTTTTTTTTTTTTTACTTCAATAAGAATTCGAGAGGAAAAAAAAATGAAAGAAAGTAGAAAAAAATTTCTCTTTCTCTTTCACATGGTATAACTGAATTTTACTTGCGACATAAAAACAAAAATGATGACATATTGCATTTCTCATTCTTTCTTTCGATTTTGTGCATTATAATGGAATAAACCAAGAAAGAAACACGCTATATGTATTATATTAGGTTATAAAACAGAAAACGAAAGGATGTTATTGTGGACTCCAGATCTGACAAAATCAACATTGACAAGTTTTCTAGAGCAACTGATTACTCAATTAATAGAAACCGTTTCACATCAGAGGATGAATGCTGGCTTTCTGTATTTGAAAACGACTATATGAAAATCAATCTCAGCAAAATCCGTCTGAGTCGCTGTAGGATGACCCAAATTAAAGAAACTTTGGGTTTCTCAATGAAATCAAGGTTATCAAGAAAAGTAGAATGAACTAGTTTGACTATGTCGTCAGAGGAGATCCTGAAATCAACATGTACAGAGATTTCAAGGAGTACTTTCCCAATAAAAGATCTTGTCATAAACCTTCAAAATGTTGGGCTGATTAGATCTGTAATAATGTACAGTTTCCTTTGCTAATAGTAGAAACATTGGCAAAACACTGAACAAGATGGAATGATTTTGTATCCATAAAATACATGAAAATTCTTTCGAGGATTATGCAATAAAGTAGTCTCTAGTTTTGTGAGAATCAACACACACACACACACACACACACGCAAGTTTTTCAGGGTTGTTTCCCTTTATATGGTCAGAGAGGTTTTTAATCTGAGAAAGGTTATTGAACCTTTTAAATATTTGTCAGGGTTACTTCCTGATTGTGCATAGAGTCTGCTTCCGATTGTTGATGATAGATAATGTCTCCACTGTGGCATGATGGTGAGAAACTGAGGCAAATCTGGTTGAAAAGAAAGGCATTGGGAAGAGGCAATCCATACATAATGGGATCATCTAGAAATAAAGAAAAAAAGAAGAAGTGAGAAATCATATTTTTTGTGCAAAGTTTTCAGTTAAAAATTCCATACAGATTCTCAATTCTGAAAGAAAGATTCCAAAGTTTGACAAGATACACGAGTTCAGGGCTGGGAGCAAAAATATATATAGGTCCTCATTGATTTTTTATAAAACAGTGTATTTCGAAGGGGTAAGGGAGACTATGATTTCACTGAAAATTATTACAATTTATATTGTACTTAGATCTACTCTTCCATGGGGTGAAAGCAGAAAGACTTAGGATTATTCATTCAATTTTGAGCAACACTAGGTTTCCAACTAGTGTATATATATCAAAGAAAGTTTTTATTATGTATTTTCTAACTAAAATATATATAATAATAATTCTTTGAATAAAACAAAAAAAAAATGTATTTGAATTATTCAAATTACTATTCTTATTTTGGTCGTCATATTGAAAATGTTTTGAGCAATGTCATTTTTGTTTCATTCAAGTGAAAATCTTTTTGAATTTGGGAATCTTTCTAATCTCATTCTGAAAGCTGTACGATATTTCCCACTTGGGAAAGAAAAATTACCTTTCTGGGACATTTATAACCCACCCCTCTCTAAGAAATTTGTATTTGTATATTTTTACATCTTGAAATAAATATATGTACTTTCATTCCGTGATGCAAAAGTTAGGAAGTAAAATGAAAAAACAGGAGGCATTACTTTTGGAACGTCGCTTGTAGAACCACAAAAATTGAATTGTAGTTTAGCTGTCTTTCCACAAATTGAACAGAACTTCACTCTTTCAGGGGGGCTTTCCAACATTATCACCAATCATCAATTTGGCCTTGGCACCATTAAATCCCAGACCTTTACTTTCCATGGTATTATCCCAAATCTTTAACAAGTAAATCTGTCATTATTTCACAAGCACTAAAACATTGAGATAACCATTCTGACATAAATGAAAAACAACAACCTCAGTACAAATCACTGAACACTAAAGCTCTCACTAAATGTGCTTTTAATTCCAAGACAACTTTAAGCATTTCTGTACAGTGCTTGAATAACCTTTATCAACAACTCGTCTGCTCTTAATTTACACAAAGCCCACCGGACATATATTTCTTTTAAACGCCTCTGTTCAGTCTCAAAAGACAATTGATATGCCCTAGAATGGTGGTTGCATGTGTAATTGTGAGGAAAGGGTTGCACATTTACCATCTACATCTCTCCTGAATCGGCACTGCTCGAGTCCTGTTGCAAGGAGAAGTCCAGGATGACTGGAAACAATGCCGAGATAAGCAGAGAGTACATACATCACCTGGAATTCCCAAATGGTCACTCATTTTAGTACTGACCAGGCTCAATGTTGCTTAACTTTGGTGATCTGCCGGGAACCGGTGTGTCAACATGATTACGCCATATATATATATATATATATATATATGTATATGTAAGTGATGGGACGATTCAAATATTTTTCTCGATTCCATACTAAATTCCTGATTCCAATACAACTACAAATTCCAATTCTTTATGTTGCTTAACTTCGGTGATCTAAAGGGAACCGGTGTGTTAATATGGCTATGCCGAATATATAGGAGCTAATTGTAGCATAGATTGTTAGACCAATTCGTATAATATTTTTTGTAACTACAAGGGTCATCTAACACAAGAAAACCAGGCCTTTCTATAAATAATATATTTATATAGTAACCTACACAGTTCAGAGTAGGTTGCCAATAGTTAAGAGAGTAAAGAGTAAGAATTAAAATAATAAAATTACAAGTCTGGCTGCCGTTTTTTTCTTCTTTTTGAACCATGTCTTTCAGCCATGCTCAGCTGTTCATTAGTGAAAGGGAGGAGAAAGAACATCTTTCTGCATACTCTGTTGACTCTGTAATTCTGTGTCTGGGAAAGTAGTCCTTCAAGGGCCGGTTAAATTAATACGTCTTGGAGGCTGCTTGGTCATCATACAAGTAAATCACCTCCGAAAAGCTGCTCTCCATGAGAAGGAAAAGAAATGTAAATATTTATGACTGCTAAAGATATCTCTTAGCAAAATAAAGGTTCTTCTTCTTACCAAGGTACTTCTCTTGCATTTGCTTCAGGATAAATATAGCACTAGTTGTACTTTGTACAGGCATAGAACCTAACTGCATTTCATTCTGCTCAACCAAGAACTCTCATCCATTTTTTTCAACATCTCCATATATTGTCCAGATTTAATCTTCCTCTGAGGTCATCAGATCTAATACTCTTTTTAAGACTCAAGTTATACATTCATAGCATCATTCCTATATTATTTCTCTCCCATGCAACTCCCGTCCTTAACTTTCACTGGCCAAAATTTCACTTCCACACATCATCACATTGCGTAAATGTACCTGATAGACTCTTTCCTCGGTTAACACCGTTAACGCTCTGCTGGTTAGTAATTACAGCTGTTTCCTGAACTCCTAACATTTACAATCACATTATGTGCTCCAATGCTATGACTAAATTACCAAAACTTCAGAACCACCTCAAGTCTCGCCATCCATTGTAGCATCCCTCCTTATTCTTATTTGCTGTTCAATTATTCTCTTGATCGCTTTTAGGATGATCTATCAAATTTAAGCTTCTGTAATTACCTCTATCTTGTGTTTTCCTTTTTACGTTTGTAATAATTCACAATTCTAAATTCAAAACCTTTCAGAATAATCTCTTCTCCTATGATCTAATATGTCGAGTCTGTGATTACCTCAATGCCTGTTTCATCCGTAATGTCCAACATTTCTCCAACAATGCCTGAGGGTTTATTTATTTATTTGCGGACTGTTATCGGGGCCAATGGCACAGTGGATAAAGAATCTCTACAGTTCCAGGTGAACACTGTCTGAAGATAGTGGTTTCAATCCTACCCAAAGCAGGTCAGAGGATTAATTGACCATAACGTGGTGAGACGACAACAACTATGAAAGGCAGTAATTACTGAGGATACAGTTACAAGAATCAGCATTCTATCCTGTCATGGTAAACCACCTGAAGAAGGGCAAAAGATGAGTTGGCTGAAACCTGGCGAAACAATAACTATGAAGATGAGAATAACAGTCCATAAATAAAAACACAAATTACCAAATTACTCATTTCAAAGGGTTCCAATAATAACAAAAAAAATATATATAATGGATGAGGGTTCTACAGACTCAACCTTCGTCATTTTTTTTTTTTTTTTTTTTTTTTTACAAGGGGATCACCACTTATCAAGGCCCATAAGCCACTCGGGGATAAGGGTTATTTCGTGTACAATAATCAATGGGATAATATCGTAGTAATAGTTAATATTGGAGATTTGATAAAGTGTCTTACTTAAGGGGGCGATTAATCAGGAATTTGTTTATGTTGGACTTGAAGACGTCCAAGTTGTAGTCAGGTTGGAAATAGGCAAACGGAAGAGAATTCCACAGGCGTGCACTTCTCAGAAAAAAGCTATATTCATGGAATCTACATTTTGATTTAGGCACAGATAAAGAGTGGGGGAAATTACTGACAGTGGTTTTAGCTAGACGGGTGTTTATCATCTTACAGTTTTCTTGCACAATTTATTTGTCAATTCTCATGGCTGAACCGGATACTGCTTCTGTAACTTTGAGATTTAGTCCCATGAAATCCAAGTATTCAACAGTCTCTCCCAGCATCCCTGTTGTCCTGTTTATTTGTTGTTAACACACCACTGGATTAAGTATCATGGGTGCGTGAACACAAATGACGTCTATCAAATGAGTGTGATTTATATGATCAAAAAATCAATCAATCAATAAATTATTGATAATAATTCATTAAAGAAAAGTTTAAGAAATAAAGGTTATCTTGAATTTTTAAGCTTTAACATGACTACCATTGTAACAACATTATCTTATCAAAATTAGTTCTAGTTTTATAACAAACAATACAGTAGTAACATAACCTAAGTAGACTTTTTAGCCGATTAAAAACGAGCTAAACAGTGAAAACGGACAGACAAATAGATATAACAGAAGACTTTTTAACCTGTTAAAACAGGGCAAAAGTTATAGGCTGTTGATTTAGTGCGAGTGCTTTATGCCAACTTGATGGTAGGATATGGTTAAATTTGTGCTCATTTTTGCATTAAATCCCTAACTATGTGTCAAATGGATAACATATTTAATTCTCTGCACCTTCTCATAACATAGTATATACACCATTTCAGCCAGATCGGTCCAGTAGTTTCCAAAAATGTTGTAAAATAAATGTGGTATTGTGATGATTAATTCCTATTAATCCACAAGTGCGCCGAACACATACCATAATACTTAGTTCACTGCACCTTCTCATAAAAAGGTCCACGCAAAATTTCTGCCAGATCGGTGCAGTAGTTTTCAAAAAAAAAGTGGAATTGACAAAGAGAAATATAACATAGATTATTATGGCAGGGTTTGTGTTATTCACTTATTATTATTCAAACCAAATTGTTTATGAAACTAGAACTAATTTGGTTAAGAAAATGTGGCATTTCTACAGGTTAATATCCTGCTCAAATTTAGAAAGCTATTCTTAATATTGGGAGGAGGGAGGGTTTTGTTAACTCTTATGTTGCACAAAGGGACCTCTCCTAAAATGAAAACAATGCACGTGCTGATAAAGCTGCTTTAATGGCAGCCATCCTCAAATTGAAAAGCTCAAGATAAAATAAATTTAAGTTTAAAAATCCTATTAACAAGATTCATAATTTGGTAAGAAAAGAAAGTCTATCTCTTATTGGTACTAATGCACTTATTGTACTGCACTTAAGTAACATTATTATTTAGAAAGCTATTCTTAACATGGGGAGAGTGTTTTGTAACTATTTTGTACTTTCACCTAACAATTTAATGTAGGTATAGCCAAAACATGATAGAAAAACCAAGTTCTTGTTTGTTTTTTTTTAAACCGAGTTAAAATCTATTCAAATCCATTATTCTTGCACTACTTTTTTTCCAGAAAGATAAAAGCTTGAATTTTATCATAGGAAAAGCAGAATAATATTAAACTTTTCTATTTTTAGTAGAATTTTAAATTTTACAAAAAAAAAAAAAAAAAACATTCACCACCATTTTTATCTCGATGGATAACACATTTGTATATTTTTTTTTTAAGGTTTTTGAATCAATTTTTTTTTTTTTTTGTCTAAATAAGATTTAGGATGATTTTCTATAAGAATATGCAAAAATATTAAAACATAAGTACTTGAATTTCAAATAATTCTATCTTTTATCTCACTCTATAGATTTTGCGTGGAGAAATTAAAAAATCCAAAATTTAATGATAGTTTTTAAAAGAAGCCTTTACAGGAAAAAATGAAGTTATTTAGTCCTGTAAATTTCTATGTATTTTTAACGTACGTTTTGATGATTAAGTGAAGAATCAACTTTGTAAGGGTTTAATTCTTTTTTCATAAGCGATATATATTTGTTGCCTACATAACCCCTGAAGTTAAGCAACGATGAGTTTGGCCAGTACCAGACGGGTGACCATTTTGGGAATGCTAGCCGCCGTATATGTTGAAGACAACTCCTGCCTCTAGTATCATGTTTGGTTGTCTTGACCCTGTTTTGCCATCAGGACTAAGTGTTTCTGGACGAAAGAATGTGGTAGATGCAAGTCCCCCACACTTTAAGTCACAGCAAAAAGGAAAAGGGGGAGATAACTGTTTGTAAATAGGAATAACTGTTTGTAGGCCTTTATGGTCTACCATAGGTGAGGAAATATCATGTAACGACAAATTGCATAAAGAAATTATTGTATTTTTAGTAAAATGCGTCGTTATTTATCAATTTTTTTCTCACTAAAAGAATGATTATCAATTATTTTTCAAAGATTTAAAAGTAGTGTTTTTTGTAAAAATAATGAATATATATATATATATTGCTTTAAAGAAAATAGCCGGCTAAACCCAAGGGGTCCCTTTTGTCAACAAACTCATTGAGAGTTAATCGTTGAACTGTGCAAAAAGATACACAAAAATATCACGTAAGAGCAGAGACTTA
Organism: Euprymna scolopes; assembly: GCF_053919585.1. Classification (NCBI taxonomy): domain Eukaryota; kingdom Metazoa; phylum Mollusca; class Cephalopoda; order Sepiida; family Sepiolidae; genus Euprymna; species Euprymna scolopes. The sequence goes on from NC_136502.1 coordinate 29,978,279, forward strand.
ATAGGGTATGTGTAAATTTTACCGAGGGAGAAAAAAAAATAATAAAGATGGGTGGGAATACAAATAAAATTAAATATTTACAATTATGTAAAATATATGTACAACTGCTGACAAAGGGGAGAGTTAAAATATATCCCAAATTCTTTCTGTAGTGCTGCTGACTATGTGGGTCAGAACCTCCTTAAATTTGCAGACTTGAATTAATCAATATATTCCAGCAAAAATAAGATTGGATAAGCTTTGTCACTCTTACCCCTCCTTTTCCACCATGGAATCTGCCATTGGCCAACACCTTCATGAAAATCGGGCATGTGCCAATGTGTATAAAATAGTGTTTTAGAATTTTACACTGGGCTGACTCTCAGAATCACTTGCGGATTTTGGAGCCAGTCTCCATTCTCTAACATAGACCCTCTCTCTGTCAACAGAAAGAATTCGTCAAGTCATTAGACTTATTTGGAGATATATTTTAACTCTCCCCTTTGTCTCCACTTGTACATATATTTTACATAATTGTAAATATTTTATTCGTATTCGCACCCGTCTTGTCCCCCCTTTTTTTTTCTCTACACACACCCCCCATTAAGTATCTGCTCTTATGTGATATTTTTATTTATTTTTTTGCACAGTTCAACGATTAACTCCTGATGAGTGTTTTGACAAAAGGGGCCCCTTGAGTTTTGCCGGCTATTTTCTTTAAAGCAACTTATAAGTTTTGCACTGTTAAACTGCTATATATATATTGCTAATCTGAAAGAATAATTAACATATTCATACAATGAATGAAAAATTAAACAAATTCAAAATTCGGATTTTAAACCTTAAAACCTGATACGTGCGCAGTTTTTTTTTTTTTTTTTATCTATAATCCTCACCCTCCCCACAATACAATATATTTTGTTCAGTTTCGGCTGATTATTTTAAGCATATTTGAAACCACAAATAAAGGAGGGGGATTGTAGGCAATATATATATATATTATATATATTTGATTATAAAAGAAAAACGTACACCGTTATAAAGTTCATTCTTCGTTTAATAATCAATGAAAATTTCGTATTGATTGCATAATTACTTGATTTTTAGTAGATTTTTAAAGAGAGACTCCGCCAAAAAATACATACCCTCCTCCTTCCATTTTGGCCGTGCCTAATTTGATAAAATAAAATGATATCGTCAAACTTGAAAATATCTATTAAAAGAATTAACGCGGTACAATAAGCACTCTCTTATCTTCTCTAAGTTTATAGTTTGTTTACGAATTCCTACGGTTTCGGAGATGGACCCACATGGGCCCATGACAGCATGTATTCTATACTACATTAATAAGTTTACTTGGATAAGTATATTTTATTTGGATTAAAGGGACGTGTCCCGTACATACGTTATCATGAGGTCAATCTGCCTTCATGCTTGACATAAAAGGGGAATGCGATGTTTTAATTTATTTGGGCATTTTTAACAATAACCAACAACAACAAAAAAAAATGTTGAAATATATATACGACAAATAAATGTTACTAAAGGCAAGATAAATTACTCTTCTACCTACATGGATAGGTTTTGTGCGTTTTAACTTATTAATATCACTAATCGTGCGAAAATTTTCGATTTTTGAGCGATTATCACGAGTCGACATGACCGTAAACGAGATCGCTTTATTTTTCGTTCTAACTCAACAGACTTGATACTACTTTTGTTTCTAAGTAAATAAACGCTTTAAAATAAGTTAAAACGCAAAATACTTACCCAGGTAAATAGAAGAGCAAATTATTACCTTTGGTAACATTTATTTGTATTTTTTTTTCTTGTTAAAAATACCTATTTATTTTTAGTTCGGAGTGGTTTATTACAACCCAGACTTAGGGTTGATTAACGAAATGCATAAATTGTACAGATTCTACACCCAGTTTCGCGGTGGTAATTATAGTTTTACCGAAATTTAAAAAGAAATGATGAAAAGGGTGGGATGTAATTTACAATTCAAGTTTTCACTTCAGTTCGGGTTGCCCCTCCTCCCCGTGTTAAGAATAGCTATTCTAAATAATAGCGTTATTTAGAAAAGCTCTTATTAACACAGGGAAAGGATAGCTTCCTGCCTATTATGTACTTTCACATAACAATTTAATAAACAAACTATATCGTAAAAAATCAATTAAAAACGAAGCAGCAACCGGAAATGAAGTTGAAACTTGAATCGTAAAGATAAACTAACGAACGAAGTAAAAACGAAAGTAAAAAGACTGCTGGACAACGCCGGGTCGTTACAGCTAGTTTATCACTTGATTTAAGGGTATAAAATAAAATAATAATAATAATAATTATAATAATAATAATAGCAACGTTGGTACTTATGTATTTTTAGTACCGCACTGAAATAATAACGTTATTATTTCGAAAGCCATTCTTAACATGGGGAGGGTGTTTTGTAAGTATTCTGTTTCCACCTAACAATTAAAAAAAAAAAAAAAAAGGATATCGTGAAACTTGAATTTAACGTGAAAAACTATTAAAAAATAGCGCGGTACCAAAAATGCATACGCACCATGACGTTAGATGAAAAATCACAACAAAACACAGAAAGGAAACGGAAGAGAAACATATATAAATAAACAAAAAAAGGATAAAAGAAAGTTATAATCAACGCAAAAAGGAAAAAGAGAACTTGAAAATCAAACCTGCATCAAAGAAGAGCTGCTACGTATATATATATATATATTGGTTCGAAAATGGAGGGGAGAAATAATATCTCTAAATCAATATTTCGATCTCTTTTCTCTTATTTACGACAAAATAATAATGAACGTTGGCCCCTTTTTTTTCTATTTTTGTTATTTCTTTTTAACAGGGAAGAGCCGGTGTTCGAGGGAAATAAGAATGAAGGAAGGGGAAATAAATGTGCGCACCGGTGATTAGAAAACGAAAGGAGGAAACCCGGGTGTTATTTCCGGAAGGAACTAAAACTACCTTCGCTCCGTTTGTTATTCATTTCACTTAAAGAAACGAGTCAAGTCTTGTTCGACTGCTGAAAATCTAGAATTTACAGGATTCCTTTCATTGGCTGGATTTTTTTTTCTTCACCAGAATAACTGGTTCGCCGACTGTTTTTCATGCATACGTCCTTGGAAAGCATTCTGGCTGAGAGGGTCTCTCTTCACAACCTTCCTAAGACGAAGGGCTGTTCACTGAAAAGTGACGTCATACACGTGGTACAAGCAAGCTGGATCTATATAATAATTAGGAAAGAAAGCAATTTTTAAGCATGAGAAAATATTAAAAACTATTAATAATAAAGAAGAAATAGGGAACACGATTTTTACTGCAATTGAGCTTTATTCAATATTAAAAAAGTAAAAGAAAAAACAAGACTTAATTACAATAGAAACACGTGAGCATGAAAAGTAATAGGTTAAGCTTAAACATGGAAAAGTAAGGGACTAGTTGTTAAAACTGGAAAAGAAAAGGACAAGATATTTAAGTAAAAATATAATAAATTTATAACTTAAAAGCATTAAGAATTTATTATATAATGTTAAATTGAATTTTTTTTTAATTCTTAATGCTGCGATATTTTAAGATATAATTTTATATTTTTTACTAGAATATCTTGTCCTTTTCTTTTCCAGTTTTAACAACTAGTCCTTTACTTTTCCATGTTTAAGCTTAACCGTATTACTTTTCATGCTCGCATTTTTCTATTGAAACCCATGATTTTTTGCAAGCGTCCAATAAATTCACTTGTTCTTTGTTTAATTTCAGTCTTATTTTATTGCCTCCATAGACACATATGTAATAACAATGTACGGCACTCGTCTGGTTTCAATAAAATCTTCTCCAATTATCTCCCTTTTATACTTTCATTCTCTCTGTTTCACTTGTTACTTTTTGCGACAGCAGTGAATTAGTAGCAATAGTAGTCGCTGAAGCAACGTTGTTGCTATGAAACCAGTCATAAAAAGCGTTGCTTACCTTCTGACATATTTTTACAATTTGGAACACAAAAAAATTCATCATGATTTTTGTTTTACTGAACGAAAATTGAAATTTTTTTTTTCACAATAAAGCTGAGTAAGTGATCTCTAAACTGTAATAATTGTTTGAAATTTGGTCGAAAAATGAGTGAGCAATGAAGCTTTAAAACAGTTCTAAATGGCTAAAACTACCGTGTTTGACCATATATTCAAACATGGTAATGTTTGAATGATTAAACATGAAAAGTTGTATTTCTGTCTTAAAAGAAAATAAGCATCACATTGTTTCATGGATTTTAAAGTCTAAAATTTGTTTATTATTTTGACAGAAAAAATTGAAAGCGATTTTCTTCAAATATCCAAATAAAAACAAAGCCAAGCAATGCCAATACACTCTAAAGATGGCAGTCATTGTTTATATAAAGACATTGAAGATAAGATTTATAAGTACTAGGTCCATGGTTTTGAGGTAGATGGTTGTAGGTTAGATTCCTGGCTTGGAATGGGTGCTGGACTAATTTGTTTGTGGATATATATATATATATATATATATATACTAGCAAAAGTACCCATCGTTGACTGGGTTCAAAAACAGCCTACAGAAAATGGACTCTGATTTATGAAAGTATGATAGGTTATGAAAAGGAAAGGTTGTAAAGAGATAGCTTCGAATTTGGGGGTATCAAAACCAAAGCAAAATATGATAAAAGTAAAAATAAAATAGATAAACCCCATAATTTATTATACCATACCTGTTTACACTGAAACACTTATCACAATATTCTGTGGATCTATATTAAAAAACCTTGTTAAACTTTGTGACATATTTCCATTCTATGGAGGTCAGGCACGAACGAACACCCCATAATTTTATTATACCATATTTCTTCAAACTGAAACATAATTATCAGAGTATACTTACGCAGATAGATATGAAAAGTCTTTATTAAAGTTTGTGCCTATTTCCATTCCATGGAGGCCAGGCGCGAACGCAAACCCCACAATTTTATTATGCCATCCCTATTTAAGTTAAAACATACTTATCAAAGTATTATTATGTACATCTATATCAAAAACACTTGTAAACGTTTTTAAATTTTTAAATTTTTAAATTTTTTATTTCCATACTTTGTGGACCAGGCACGTATGCAGATCCCACAATTTTAATGAATCATCAGTATGCCAGATCAAACATATCCATTCCTGTGTCTTGATAAATCTTCTATCATTATATGTGATCAATTTTCTATAATAGTCAACCATATAGGAGCCTATTCGTGACCAGACACACACACAGACGTTCAGCTTTATATTATAGAGATATATATAATTACAATACTATTCTGTTTGTTGTGTAGAAAATATTTATATGTAATTATGTTTATTAATCTTGTCTCCCTACGAGGGCAGAGTTAGACACAATGTTGGCTTTTAATATGGAGAAAATCTAGTTCTCCAAAAAAAAGGAACACTTGGGATTGGGACAAGAATAAACATTGCCTCAGTTTAGAAGGATTTCTCCTTCACTGATCAAAGATAGAAAATATAAAGTATTAGAACATGTACTACACTTGGATTATTTATTTTAAAAAATATGAAAATAGGATTTTAATTTTTAGCAAACTAAAGGCAAGGCCATCAAAAGTATCCCCATCCCTATTTCTCCTACTTTATCTTTTCTAATCTTAGCTACAATCATTGCAATAACTGCAATACCGCATTTACTCAAGAGCTTATTCTACTTAAAATATCCTCAAAATGTTGAAAATTAACATTTTTTTCCAAATGTATATGTGAGCTGTTGGAAGCTCATCCTAATGATAAGATTGTAATGTTTTTTGTTCCTCCTTATTCTTACTCCTCACCTTCCACCTTTTCCCCCCCTCCTGCCTTTCTCATTTCTTAGTAAATACAAAAACGTATGTGTCTTTTTCCTATTTTTTAGTCAGGCGATAACTCTCGATCAGCTTTCTCATTTGACAAGGCCCACTTGGGTTGAAATAAATCTATAATGATATTGATCTAATTTTTTTTTTGTGACTTTTACTTTTGTTTTGGTACACATTGAGCTTTTCCACTTCAGATTTTGTACAGAAATTTCTTTATCCTTTAAGGACACAACATTCTTTCTCTCTTTCTTTCTCTCTCTCTCTCTCTCTATATATATATTTTTCTGTATATATATATATATATATATATATATATATATATATATATATATATATATATATATATATATATATATATATTAAGGTGGGAAGTAGGACAACAAAAAAAATGGGTTAGTAAGAACTACTCAAACTTTTCTAAAGAATAGATCACCTATTGTTTTCTGGTTTATTTAAGACCGAAAACAAGCAGTTTGATTTCTAAGTTGGAATGGGACTTAAAGGAGAGAAATAGGGATGGAGTTTTGAAGTGGATAGTGTTCTTATTTTGTATCTGAGCCAAAAGGCCAGGGAACGACAAGTATTTTGTACTATAATTAACAGAACAAAAGAGGGCGTGAATAAAACAAGCATGGAATAAATAAATGTTACTAAAGGCTATATAAGTTACTCTTCTACCTACCTGAATATGTTCATTTGTGTTTTAACCTCTTTTAAAGACTGCTTTGTTCAAAAAACATGGCAGCCAGTAAGTTATGCACAAAGACCCTTCATAATCTCTCAAAACACATGGTAGAAACACATCCAATAAATGTTATCAATTATGCAAAAAAAAAAACGTAATGTTCTGCTAATATTTATTTTTACAAAGAAATCACCGCTTATCAAGGCCCAGGGGCCACTCGAGGGTAAGGGTTAAAGAGTGTACAGTGGTCAAAAGGACGGTATCACAGTAATTGTTAGAAGTGTAAATTTTGTAAAATTGGATTACTTAAGGGGAACGGCTCATCAAGAACTTGTTTACATTGGACTTGAAGACGTCCATATTGTAGTCAGCTGGAAAGCAAGTAAACGGAAGAGAGTTCCACAGATGTGCACTTCTAAGAAAGAAGGTTTATTCATAGAATCTACGTTTAGGTTTGTTTAGTTTTCGATTTTTGAGTGATTATCAAGGATTCTCCTGCATGGTTTATTAGCGGTTATGTTTTATTTTTTATTTTTTTCTTTCCTTTCTTTTTTTTTTCGTTCTAAGTGAAGAGAATGGACACTAGGTTTATTTTGGACTAACATTATTTGTTGCATATTTGTTTTTGTTTTTTTTATAACCCTTTTTTAGTATGTTAACTACAGTGAAAAAATCCGAAACTACAATTATGAATTTAATGAACAAACAATAATTAAATAAACAAATAAAGAAATAAAAACGAATAAATAAAAACAATAAATAATTAAAAACTGATTAAATAATGATTTGTGTGCTATGAAAATACAAAACTATTCGTTTATAAATATGATATAACGTTATTTGAACTTTTCAATTAGTTTAAATTATCATAACAACCAAAAAAGCATTTTTTAAGTTATGCTTGCATTGAAATAACATTCTTTTTGAAGTTCATAATGTGAGTTTAATTGAATGTTTGAAAAATTGCTTTTTTTTTCTTCTAGCACCACATATATTTGAACTGTTTTAGAGAAAACAGTTTTTGACACACGCATACACACACAAAGAAAAATAATTCAGAATATTTCTTATTTGGCCAAGATCAAAGTGTAGTATCTGTTCTTCAGATGCTGCACTTCCATTTCTTGTTCTCTTTCGGTGGAGGAGCAGTCCTTCACGACTGAGACAATTTTTTATTTTTGTACCTTTTCTCCGCGTTAAAAAACGACCCTGCTGTCTCACTCTGTCCAGTGGGGAGGCATAGTAAATAGGTACAAAAAGAAACAAGTTTCAAGGAATGTCGATATGATATTCGATTGGTAGGCATAAAAATTTAATTTTGTATACGTTCAAAAATAAATTAGAACTTTGTATCCGAGCAAACAAAAGCATTTTATGCTATGCAGAATTATTATCGTGTAAAAAAAAATTATTTCACATTTTAAGGAAAATGTACCATTTGTTTATGATTTTTCTATTTTTCCAGCCATATTGAATTTGCATCATTGAATTTTTTTATAGGTTTACCTTCAAAATCACTATCAGACTTTCAGCTCAAAAACGATATGATCCAAATCATCAGTAGCCGTCTTTAATACGAAACAATTGTTAGATCAAAGACGAAATAATTTGAAACAGAAATGAGTATCTTTTTCTTTTTTTTTTTTAATTTCTTTTTTATTTTAATTTAAGTTGGGGATGGGGCATCCGCTATCTTATATATTTCAACCGAGAGATCTTTTTAAGATTCTAACCGTCCCTTTGAATGCAATTGTTTGAATCTCTCTTGCACTTGGTCCACCGGGTATATTTGCCAGGTAGTTTTTGAAATTTTTTTTCATGAGTCCGGTTGCTCGTATAATTACTGGAATAATAGAAATCTTCCTAAGATTCCAGTTTCTTTTCATGTCGTACATAAGACCTTGGTATCTCATTAATCTTTTCCCTCTCAGCTCTGTTTAACATAGCAGCATTGGTGACATCTACTTCAACTAGGGTTGCTACTTCCTCCCTCATGTTCCATATCACTTTCGCTTTTTGTTTCATTTTATCTTCCCAACTCTGTTTAACCTAGCATCATTGGGGACACTAACTTCTACCAAGGTTGTTTCTTTCTCTTACTTATCCCAGTAATATGTTTATGTGTACCTATTTACAATGCCTCCCCACGGGACGGAGTTAGACAACAGGGTCGTTTTTTAACGTGGAGAAAAGGTACAAAAATAAAAAATTGTCTCAGTCGTGAAGGACTGTTCCTTCACTGAAAGAGAACAAGAAATGGAAGTGCAGCATCTGAAGAACAGATACTACACTTTGATGTATTTATTTGCTTCCCCACTGAGCAAATTAGGCACAAGGCGGTTTTTTAATGTGGAGAGAGAGGGAGGGGGGAGGGAAAAGGGGACCAGCTCCCGATGGGTGGGAAATGGGAGCTGGATAGTAACTGTTGGTATGAAGGGTTGCCCCTACATTGACCAAGGTCTGATATGTGGAGTTACCCCCACATATGGTCTTTGCTTGCAGTATCTGCCGGAACAGATACTACACTTTGAGGTATTTATTTGCTTCCCCACTGAGCAAATTAGGCACAAGGCCGATTTTTAAAGTGAGGAGTGAAGGGGAAATGGGGACCAACTCCCCGGGGAGTAGGGGAGTTGGATAGTGACAATTGGTATGAAGGGTTGCCCCTACCTTTACCAAGGTCTTATATGTGGGATTGCTCCCACATATTGTCTTTGCTTGCAGTATCTGCCAGAACAAATACTACACTTTGATCTTGTCCAATATGTGTAGCATGTAACAATGATTCCCTTCAAATCATTTTGTTTATCTGCTTAGCATCAAACGGAACTAACCACTCTGACATCAGCAGATAAATGCAACTCAGTGATCAGGCCTTTTTCTTAACAAAGGTTGTGGTCTGTCTTGCCAATGAAAAGGTGTGTGTCCTCCCAGGTTTTACCGGATATAGTCAAGATTGTCTGCTCTTTTTGTCCTCCAGTTTATGCTCTGCAGACGGGAGGACGGTGACAAGCAAGATATGGTCGCTTCTGATTAATGGTTATCTTCCTCAGAAATAATGTGAAAACGGCCCCATCTTTGCACATGTTAAAGATCACTTTCTTGTCCGCTTGAGCATGTCTAATTAACCAGCCAAAAAGGCAATAGAAATATTCACAAACGCTAACCCAAATGAACATCTTAAACTTTAATCTATCTTATATCAATTTATGGAATCTATCCATCTTACACTTATTGATGGCTATTTTTTACCTTAAATTAGTTTTTTTTTTAGCTCCTTACATCAAGTATTTCGTGCTTTGTCTGAAGTGATTTCCATAAAAAAAAAAATTGAACATTTCTGAATGTGAAAAAAAAAAAAAAGGTGGACCATGGATTTGTGACCATTTTTCGACAATGCAAGTTTTAGCATCCTAATTTCACCTTTTGATTCAGTACAATACCATTACCGGAGCACCCTTTTATTATTTTTTAATTAGATTTATACCCAAAAGTCCAATTTCTGAAATAAAATTTAATATGGATTAACGTGAAGATTAAATGCAAAGTAGGTAATAGAATTTAAAAAATATTTGCTGAGCTCCCGTCGGCGCTTGTGGAAAAGGCATGCTCCTAGTTCCAGGCCTACATCAAGGTGGTGATTGAGGCTGAAGGCGACTACATTGAATAGATACCAGCTCTACTACATAATCAAGTTACCTGAATTGATTTTTTTTTAGTAAAAGTTTTAAAATAAAGCGTTCCATCCTATATGATGATTGCTTCTTTTCGACAGAAGTTTGCCATCTCCTCCATATGTAGGTAGCTCTGATACGACATGTGCGACAAAAATCTTTGCTTCTGGTAACAGTGCTCGCACACTCACTTTATCTCTTTGTTTTATTTTCTTATTTTGTTTTACTGAGGATGGGACATTCTACCGGATGCCTGACATTTACCCACTATTTCAGTCGCTCTTACCAAGAGATCTTTTTAATATTCTAAGCATTCTTTTGTGTGCAATTGTTTGTATCTCTCTTGCACTTGGTTCACTAGGTATATTCGTCAGGTAGTTTTTGAAATTCTTTTTCATGAGTCCAGTTGCTCCTATAATTATTGGAATGATAGAGATCTTTCTAAGATTCTAGTTTCTTTTCATGTCGTACATGAGACCTTGGTATTTCGTTATCTTTTTTCTTTTAGCTGTTTAACATAGCATCATTAGTGACACCTACTTCAACTAAGGTTGCTACTTTCTCCTTCTTGTTCCATATCACTTTTGCTTTTTGTTTAATCTTACTCGAGTTCTCAGAAAATCACGGCGCCCCTTCCTAGGGGCTAACACTTGATCTCTATATGAGATACATAGATATTCATATATTCCATTCAAGTTATCCTTTCTATCTTAAACACTGAGTTAGTAAAAAAGTTGAGAACATAATTTTCCTATCCCCAATAGACCATTTAAACATTTTATAGTACACCTTTCTTGTGATCTTTGGGTCTTACTGGATTCCAGGACAAAAATTAATCTAGTCTGGTGGAGTATCCAGCTCTGTGCTGTTACTTGAATTTTTAAAAATATTTAATCAGGATTTACTTGTAGGAAAAAGTATCCTCATACCATGTTGTCCTTACCAATCCGTGTACAGAGAAACCTTAGGCACTCAAGGATAGTGTCTAATAGGCATTCAAATTCTCTCTGTTTTAAAAAATTTTCTTATTAGTTTTTTCAGGCTGGAGATGGAGCATTCTATCAGATGCTAAACATTCACCTGCTAACTCAGGTATTCCAACCAAGAGATCTGTTTAAGATTCTGACCGTCCCTTTAAGTACAATTATTTGAATCACTAAATTCTTTTTCATGAGCTCGATGGAGATCTTCCTAAGATTCCAGTTTCTTTTAATGTCATACATAAGACCTTGATATTTCGTTATTTTTTCCCTCCCAGCTCTGTTTAAACCAGTGTCATTGGAGACTTCTACTAAGGTTGCTTCTTTCTCCTTCTTGTTCCATATCACTATGTCAGGTTTAATAGCTCTGTTTTGTAGGTATGTAAGTGCCGGAGTTGCATAGTCATAGTGGATGGTGTATTATAAATTCCTAAATGCCTTCTCAGATTTAGATTTGCAGATTAGACTACAAATATAAGCTTCCTCATGAAACTGTCGATCCTGTTTAGACTTGTGAGTATGAACTAAGATTTTTTTTGTTTACTAATTGAAAATAACTTTTATACGTTTATAAAAATAACTAGCAGGGGTGCCCGGCGTTGCTCGGGTGTTTGGAGGTGTATGCTGTGCAAACAAAGCAAAAAAACAAAAAAAATGGTTAATTTTTTAAAACTTTGACCCCTATTATGACCCCTTAAAATTTATTGTTTCGGGCTCAAATCACTTTATTAAGTTAGATCCATGTTCAAGGAACCTAAATCTAAAATTTCAAGTGTCTAGACCCAAAATTGTCGGAGGAGTTTGGTAGAGTTCTTAAAGGTCAAATCGTTGAAATTTGACCCCTTAACACCCGTCACATCGATTTTCCCAAATCTCAGTACCCGGTATTTCAAATTTCGAGTCTATAGACTAAAAATTGACAGAGTTATTGCGTAGGGAAATGTACACAGACAGACAGACACACAAACAGACAGACAGACAGACAGACACAGATATATAGATAATATAAAAATGGTTTTAATGTTTTTTTTTATAAAATTTCGTTTATTTAGATTTTTCATTCATAAAACTCTGTTTATGTTTTAGTTAGTACTTATTAACTGATGACCTTTCTATTCTCTCATTTTTTCATTTATTTCTATTTTTAAATGCAAGCCTTTTTTAATTTTTCATTTTTCTTATCAGTTCAGTTTCTCTTAATTTGCGTGGCCTGTCTACTGAAAGCAGTTTTATTTTTATTTTATCAACAATTTGAAGTTATTTGGAAGTGGAATTTGAAGCTCATGTTCTATGATTATAAAAAAATATTAAATATATTAAATTATATGTTTATTAATAAATAGATCCACCGGACCTATATCAAAAATTTTTTATTTTACGGGATCCATTATATAAACAAAGAAAATTGCTCCAGGAAAATGCCTACTTCGGACCATTACCTTGTGATGTGGATTACTCAAAATATAGTTTTGATCATTTTACCACACTGCTATCAAAGACATTCACTTCGGATTTTACCATGCAATTCGGATGTGAATTTTTATATCTTTTTCATTAAATTCCTTTACTCTATGACATTTAAATACTTAAACAACTTTTAATTGTGATTTTCCATGTCTAACTGACTTTAGTAAATAAGGTGTAAACTATTATAACTATTTGCTAATATTTTCTCCTCTGAAGAGATGGTAGACATCGAAATCCTATAGGATAAGGAGTTATAACATTTCAAATGTATTCTTTGTCTTACATTGAATAATAAAAATCTTTTGATTTGAAATTTAAACATTTCACGTCATAAATTTTAAAATTTATTGAATGACTAAAATTATATATATATATATATAAATATATATATATATATATATATATATATATATATATGATATGTGGATTCCGTGCAAACAGAGGCACAGCGGATATGATCTTCTCACTCAAACAGATCCAGGAAAAGTGTGTGGAGCAAAATATGGAGCTGTACATGATCTTTGTGGATTTTACGAAGACTTTTGACGCAGTGGATCGAAGCACTCTTTGGGAAGTCTTGCTGAAGCTTGGCTTTCCTGCACACTTCACCAGCCTTGTCAGAGCCCTTCATTCAGGCATGAAAGCCACAATTAAGCTGAAGGGCAAGCTCTCCGATCTGTTTGACGTGCAGAATGGTGTCAGACAGGGCTGCGTCCTCGCTCCAACCCTCTTCTCACTCTACCTCTCAGTTGTGCTTCGGCATGCCTTTAGAAATTGTGATAAGGGTGTTTTTATACGATCTAGGCTGGGAGCAGACCTTTTCAATGTCAATGCATACAAATCTGCAAATAGAACAACAAAGATACTCGTACGGGAGCTCATATTTGCTGATGACACCGCATGACTTCTTGAAAATTTGCAAGCTTTTTGAAGATTATAATACTATTCTATGGTTAAAATTTTATGACAATTGATAAAAAAAAACAACTATATTTAAAAAAAAAAAAGGGACAGAACCAACTCGCTCAACTAGCTAATTGACTTCTTCAACCAAGCAGAACTGAGTGCACCATGCTCGCATGTTAGCCCAAATGCTTTATTTTCTCACAATAAGGGAAAAAGAAAATACTTTGAACTAAAATATTGTTAGGGAGGGAAGTAAATACTCATTCTATGTAGGAAGGTGTGACACAAAGCCAGGAGTGGGGAGAATCAAACTAGTGCCCCTAAAGAAGTGCCACCCTAGCCTATTAAAAATTGCCTGGGTAGCCCCATTGGTTGGTGTGCCTCAGGCAGTTAGCAATAACCTGACTTCATCTCAAAGAGGAGAGGTAAGGCTTAGGAGGACAGTCCAAAAGTAATACTGCAGCCCGATATATAAAAGCCATTGAAATGACTTAGTTTTTGCCAGACTGTCAATTTATTTATCTTTAAAACTTTGACAAAAAAATAAAAATAAAAAGTACTTTTTTTCTTTATAAAATAACTAGCAGGCCACCCGGCGTTGCCCAGTTATAAAATTTGCATAAATATTATATTTTGATTAATACAGAGTTCTTATTCATTATAAACATAAATACCGTAGGTATTAAACATAACATTAAATTCCTTTAAAAAATAATGAAAAGAAAATGGAAAGAAACTGAGACATGTGGATGATGGAAGTATTGTTTTTTTCTAAACAAGTAAGTAAACAAAATACTCGAGTTGAGATCGAAACCAAAACCTAAAGACAGTGAGTCAAGTACGATAAACATTAGACCAGCTTGATATGATCTTTAAAACGTGTTTTCAAACCAACTTATACTCAACATAAAGCTGTAATTTTGCACGACCGCTCATGTGCAGTCATGAAACAGATGACAAACAGATAAAACTTTGATGACCCCCCCCACGTACCAATTTTTCAATTTTCACCCCTTAGCAGCCCTTTTTCATGATGAAAACCGATTAAAGTTTTCCATCTGTCTGAATACTCTACATACTAAATTTCAAGTTTGTGGATCAAAACTTTGTTGAGTATAAAAGTTGAGAAATGTTCTCACACACCCTCATTCACTTTTTATAGATATACTAGATGTGGCAATGTGGCACAAAATGGGGTGAAAGTGGGCTGAATGCGGGTCATCTGGAGTCGTCTTGATCTAATCGTTAAACTAGTTTCAGTCACCAAAATTCCACATTCACTCTATGGGTAAAATTACTTAACATGATTTGAATGGTTTGACATTTTTTTTATTAACAAAAAAAAAACAAACTATGTATACAATTTCATCAGTAGGTGGTGTTGGTGGTGGGGGAAGTGCTAAAAAAAAAAATTAGTCAGTAATTACAGAAAAAAAGGAAATCAAACAAAATAAAATGCTACGTGTGATAGTTACTAAAACCAAATCTATCGAGGGAATGAACTGATCAGTTTTCCAAGTTGTTTCAAGAGCCGCAAAAATTATTGGAGAAAACAGATCCTTAAATTTCCACATTAATTTGAGGATATCTTTGCGTAAATGTGGTATTGTGGTGACTGAGATGATTCTAGTTAAGAGTAGGATTTGTAAGTATTTGTGACCAAGAATAACCAACGCACCTATTCCTTTCACCCCAGTTTTGAATGGCGTAATTGTTTTAAATCTAATTTTTAATTAGTTCTTTCCAGAAGTAATCATTATCTAGTTTAATTTTTATGTTATTTATTTCATGCTCCGGTCATAGTTTAAAATACTGATTTATTCCTCTTCTTTTGACGACAGGTGCCCGAAAGAAAATGGCGTCTCCATTTTCAGCGATAAATTGCAGTAGTACTTTTTTTATATATATAGATATTCACTTATGATGTGCACAACCACTGCAGGATTTTTCTCACATTAAAAATTGATCTACTATCTAATTTTTCCCCCGTGGAGAGGCAAGTGAGTATATGTCATGGTAACATATATTCAGTAGGTTTCTAAAAGTATTTTGTATAATTTTTTATTTTTAAGTCATTATCAATACTTTAAATATGTAGGTATGAATTCGCGGAGATTTTTCTTCTCACCTAACGCTCAACACTGTTTTTCGGATGGAATAAACGTTTTAAAATGAGTAAAACCACTAAAACTTTTCCAGATAAGTAGAAAAGTAAATTATCTTCCCTTTGATAACATTTATGTATTATACATTTGTTTTTTTGTTGTTTTTTTTAACACTTTTTCGTGCCTTTGTGGGTATTTATTTGCTCCCCCACCGAGCAAATTAGGCACAAGGCCAATTTTTAATGTGAGGAGTGAAGGGAGGGGAAGGGAAAAACGGAACCAGCTACCGAGAGGTGGGAAATGGGAGCTGGTTAACGGTCAGGTATTTTTTTTTTTTTTTTTTTTTTTACACAGTGATCACCACTTATCAAGGCCCGGAAGCCACTCAGGGATAAGGGTTATTGCAAGTACATTACGTTAGTGTGGAGATTTGATGAAGTGTTTAATTAAGGGGGCGGTTCAATGTGGGATTGCCCCCACATCTGGTCTTTGCTTGCAGCACCTGTCGGAACAGATACTACACTTTGATCTTGTTGCTCTTTGTGGATTATAAAACAAACCTCAGAAATCTCTGAACATCTGACAATTGCAGACCTTTTTTTTTAGTAGAAGTAATAAAAAAAAAAGAAATAGTAGTAAAAAAAAAGAAATGAATGCTCTTTTTTGTAGCCTTTTTTTCGTACTTTTTCTTTAGCGAGATTATTTATTTATTTGGCTAGACTTGTTATATATCGATCAACGACGGGTCATTGACCTCATCTCACCTGAACAACACATTTTATTTATTTATTTATTTTTTTTAATAAACAAATAAAAATATGTACAAGAAAATAGATTTTACCTTTTGTTTCCTTTCTTCTATACTATTTTTTAAATTCAACTTGTAAAAGATTTGAATTTTTTTTTTCTCGCATTTTAATCGCCTACGCCTCGCTAGATTACATGTTGGCAATAATGACAATTTTGAAATCTAATCTGGTGTCTCTCATCAAAATATAAAACGTAATGTGAAACTTTTTTTATTAAATTTTACCCTTTGCCCCCAAGCTGACAGAAGGAAAAGACTGTGTAAGTTTAAAATTTAGCCTAATTTAAAAACAAAAACTCAGAAAAATCTTTACATACCCGTCCGTCACACAACAAAATATGTCATATTCCAAAAATTACGTAAATTGAGCAAGTATTATTTTGTTGTTTTTATTTTAAGTAAGAAAATCAAACTTTAGGAATTTTTAAATTAGGCTGAATTTTCGATAAGAATTAAAAAAAATAAAAATTACATTCTTTTTTGTTTGTTTGTTTTTGTTGTTTTCATTCAGTAAGACACGTAAACACCTTCGTATTTTTAGCAGGAATAAAGCATTTAATTTAGTAGTTAAATTATTATTATTATTATTATTATTATTATTATTATTATTATTATTATTATTATTTATTTATTTATTTATTTATTTATTTTATTTATTTATTTATTTGTAAATAGGATTTAAAAATGTTTTATTTTGCATTTTTAAAATTATTAATAAATAAATATGTTCACTAAAAAGCATAGTTAAGATAACGTAAGTGACGAGAAACGCGTGCATCTGAACTGGGCGCATGATGCCTATTTTTTTTATTAATATAGAAAATAAATTCATTTTTAGATTTATATATCAAAGAAAACGGTATATTTCTTGTTAAAAAATAAATCTAATTCGACGTGAAACACAATTAAACATTAATTTGTGCAGGGTAAAATATTCGCTAGACAACCACAATTTTATGCGATCACAAAATACGGGGATAAAGTTACGTAATAAACTGCATTGAGAACCGATTCTCTGTTTTATAACCATTTTTACCTGCCAAAATGATTTTTCCTTTTATTTATTTATTTTCATTTCTTTTTCTAATTTCGTGGTATTTATCATAATTTGTGTTTTAAATAAATAACTTTGTTTAAAAAGAATAAATAAATAAATATATAAATAAAATAATTTGCAACAATTCACGTCGGACGTCATGAACAATCGAGTTGTATTTTCCTCTTTTTTAGAATCGAGTTTTGAGGAAATAGCAGAGAAATCAAAACGGGTATATTATTGTTTATTGATTTCGTAGACATTAGACAATATCCAATATCCAATCTGCATCAACCCAGCGTTGCCCAGGTGAGGGCGAGGTGTACCAGAATTTTTGTAGGAATTTTTGACACCCCCTAACACGAAACTGCGAATAAAATATAAAAATCTCGTAATTTCTCTGTTAAAAGTGGGTTATTTATTTTCTTTATGGATTATACTTCCAAAATAAACTATTAAAGTTGTTTTAAAAGTAATAGAATTTTTTTTTTTAAACAGTAATGAATTTTCCGAACTCAATATTTTTCAATTTTTAAACTTTAAAAATCTATCAAAATTTTTCTATTGATTCTATTTTTACGATATTTTCAGGGTCAATGTGAAATTTTATGCTCTTTCCAATGAACCGAATATGATATTTTAGACAAACGTTTTTTTTTTAAATTCACGCCTCCCCCATTTTCAAGTTTCTATTAAAAAGTAAATAATTAATTTACTCACCGAAAAGTAAATAATTAATTTACTCACAAATTGAAGAGAAAAGGTCAATAAATAATATATTCAAATTAAAAAAAAAAACGTAGTGTTTTTTAGAATTTTACCTGTAAAGTTTGAAGTTTAAAACCTTTTTTTTAAACCACGTTATTTTTTTTTATTTTTTTATTTTTTTTAATAGAACCTTTGTCCTTGCTCCTTTAATTGAAAACAAAAATTAGGGCTTGAATTACATTTTTCGAGGAGTTATAAGCTTGGAAAGATGGTGTGGAATTATTCACTATTTTCACGAAATTTCTGACACACCTAGGTGAGGGCATGAAGAAAAATTAAGTGATATTTAAAATTTACTTGTATAGAATTACAAAACAAGAACAACAACAAAAAGCACTTTAGTTTTCTCTTCTTTTGTTTTCTATTTAAAAACTAGCTAATGATAAGTATGGAACTATTTCAATCCAAAAAATAGCAATTCTTCCCTCTTTGTCAGAAACATGGCTTATGGAGTACAGGAATGAAAGGACAAAATAAGGGATATTTTTACACTTTATCGCCGAAACTGGAGACGCCATTTTATTTCGCGCACCTGCCATTTGAAATCCAAGGGAGAAATCAGTATTTTAAACTATGGCCGAAACATGAAATAAATAACAAAAAAATTAAACTTGAGAACGATTGCTTCCGGAAAGAATAAATTAACCTAAAATTAAATGAAAAACTTTCCCGTTTTAATGAATTAAATCGAAACATTTCCAATTAAACAATTATGGATATATGTTGTCTTTCACTTTCTTTATTTACTTTTTTTTTTCATAATTCTTTCCGGAAGTTTATCTAGTTTAATTTTTTTGTTATTTATTTCTAACCTCGACCATAGTTTAAAATACCGATTTCTCCCTCTGATTCTAATCGACAGGTGCTCGAAATAAAATGGCGTCTCCAGTTTCGACGATAAAATGTAGAAGCACCAAATAAGGGAAGCGAGAGTTACGAGTTAATAGTAAATAAAAAAAATAAAATAATTGAATGTGTATTTTTATGAAAGTTACGTATAGGCGAGAAGCACACGCGATCTTGTCTCATAGTTAGGGGTGTTTAGGTATATTTAACTAAATAAACGACTCCTTACATGTCTGAGACAAAGATAAATACGGGATGTAAATTGTATCTATCAATCTAATACTTATTGTTGATTGGTTTATTAACTTTTCTTTTTTATATTATTCGTATTATTTGGATTCATCAGACTACTGTTCTCAACTTGAGTGTGATTTTCACAACGTTTCGGTGTAGAAATAAAAAATATGTTTAAGGCTCCTAAATTCGTACTAGAATTGTCCGCAAGGACCCGTAGCAGTAGTGGTTAGAGTACTTGGAAAAATCAAATGTAAAAAGTGATATTCTCCTGAAGACTGAAAATACAATTGCGAATTACTTAGGACCTCTATCCAGTCATGGCTGACAGAACAAGAGCATGTTACCTCCGTGAAGTAAATAAAGGGTTCCCCTTGAAATTCTGTCCAAATTCCCGAGTTTGACTGGAACATTCTCAAGTTCGACAAGATACACCTGAAGAAGGTCGGAGGTAGCATTGAGCGAAACGTTGTGAAAATCAAACTCAAAGTGAGAACAGTAATCCGATGAATCCAAATAATACGAATAACCAATCCTTATCTAAAAAATTCAGAAACGTTTTCTTTTTTAGTTCTTTACATCAAATGCCTTGTCTGAAGTGATTTCCATTAAAAAAATTTTGTTTTGTTTTTTAAATAAACACTACTTTTAACATTTGTTAAATTCACAATAATTTTTTTTAATAACAAATTAAGCACCAGGCCTTAAAGGTCTATGGAGAAGGACTTAGATGGTCATCCTTTGGCTATCCTATTCTTAATTAAACACCAATGATGACCATATAATAATGTTGCAGTTTTTCATTGTATCTCTTTGTAAATCGTTGAGTGTGTTGTGTTGACTGTGTGCTTGCAGGTTTTAGCATCGAGAGTATGTTTGCGTCGTGACGGACGAGTTTGTAGTGAGTTGTATCTGTCTTTTTTGTATGTAGGAAATCTCGTTGGTTCACGCCAGTGGGATTGAAACCCCACAGCCAAAATATTGCTCTGCTACGACCACAACTTAACTAGCTGACGTCATGCTCACTACAAACCTGGTCCTTTCATCTGAATGAAGCATGTAGTTCTGTTCTATCCTCCCAGGCATTAATTTTTCCTTTGGAATGGCAGAAGGATCATTGTGATTACCTTAAGTGCACTGCAAAACATCTTGTTCCATCAATAGTAACAACAAACAGCAGCTGAGAAGTGATCTCTGTTAAAACTTAATATTTATTGATTGAAAAGCTTAACCTTTTCTCTATTGAGCGCTGATGATTGTACAGTTATCTTATTTTGGCCTATTATCTCATCAATGACAATTATGATATATATATATATATATATATATATATATATATATAAGAACAAGTAGTTAATAAAACATGTTAAATAACACTTTGAAAAAGAGTTAAAAACATTTAATTTTAAAAAGGAAGCACAAAATAAGTGGATAGTCCTTAATCCGTGGAGTTTCGAAGAAATACTTTCCTTCTCATCAGAGGGTAGGATTTAGCAAAATGCAGGAATGGATTTTGCTTGCAAAAGTATTTACTGAAACTACAAGTAAGTCATAGACCTTACTTGGTCACAAATAGTGAATCAGAGGAGATAGGGTAAAGAAAAAGGTGATTTCACGTGAATGGATAGTATGGTGAAGGATAAAGTCCAAAAATCCAGAACCCATCCGTACATTTATATCTGATCTACCTCTGCATTCCATGTTTAAAAAGGATGTGTCCTCTATAGTATTAGACCTGACGGAATGGTTAATTGTAGGTATTGACCGTTTCATACCCTCGAAAAAGTTTCAGCAAAAACCTAACAGCCAGCCATGGTTCTCTCCAGAATGTGCTGATGCCATTGCGCACAGAAATCACTTTTTCCACTGTTTCCAACGTAATAGATGTATGGAAACTAAAGCCGCTTTCAGGACTGCCAGCAATCATTGTAAGAAAGTAATAAGGAACGCAAGAGAGTTGTATGCTCAATCTGTTAAGTCCAAAGTAGCTGAGCAGCAGCTTGGTTCCCACCAGTTTTGGCAAATAGCAAACAGAATCCTGAACAGAAGCGTGTGCTTCATCCCAACTATTATTAATGGACCTGAGGTAATCTCGTCAGCATCAGACAAAGCCAAACTCTTTGTCAAGAACTTTGCAGCTAATTCTACCCTTTGCGATCAAGACCGCCAACCCCCAATATTTCCTCCTGTATCAGAAAACATGCTATGTGAGATACGTACATCTGTATGTGATGTTGCCAAGCTAATCACAAAGCTTGATTCCAGTAAAGCAACAGGCCCTGACGGTATTCGAATTGTAGTACTCAAAAAACTTCAACCTGAACTAGTGCCCATACTTACAAAACTGTTTAAACGTTGTCTTAAGGAGAATAGCTTCCCATCTCCCTGGAAAATTTCATCAGTATGCCCTGTATTTAAGAATTCAGGTGATCGCTCATCCCCCTCTCAGTACAGGCCAATAAGTCTCCTGTGCGTCATGAGTAAGTTGCTGGAATCTGTGTTAAATACAGAAGTAATCAACCATCTCAACAAAAATAACCTTCGTAGTGACACTCAATATGGTTTCCGTTCTGCTAGATCTACAGCAGATGTGCTTACAGTTATATCTCATAGGATTAGCAAATCTCTCGACAGAGGCAACCTTTCTAGGGCAATTGCTCTTGACATATCAAAGGCCTTTGATAGGGTATGGCATAAAGGTTTACTTCATAAGATCTCTAGCTATGGTATTGCTGGAAATGTCTTCTCAGTTATTAAATCATTTCTTTCTGATAGGTTCATAAGAGTAGTAGTTGAGGGGCAAAAATCAGAACTCACAGTATTAATGCCGGTGTCCCTCAGGGGTCCATCCTGGGCCCAACTCTTTTCCTGATCTACATTAATGGTCTTCCAAATCACATCCTTACATCA
Source organism: Euprymna scolopes (assembly GCF_053919585.1). Classification (NCBI taxonomy): domain Eukaryota; kingdom Metazoa; phylum Mollusca; class Cephalopoda; order Sepiida; family Sepiolidae; genus Euprymna; species Euprymna scolopes. The sequence continues at coordinate 30,000,558 of NC_136502.1, forward strand.
TTTGTAGACATTTATGCTGACGACACTACCATTTATGGTAGCACATCTAAGACAGTAAACGACCAAGTTCTCTCCAATTCTCTCTCCTCTGATCTTGAGCACGTAGTACAATGGGATAAGGAGTGGCTGGTTACTTTTAATGCATCTAAAACCAAGCTTCTCTCTTTACATCATCAACATTCTGATCCACATCTGGCATCAATTGAAATGAATGGCTCTCGTCTTCAGGAGGCCTCAAGTTTTGACAAGCTTTTTGGCTTGACCATTACTCCTGATCTTAAATGGAACACGTACATCAAATCTGTTGCCAAGGCCGCTGGAAAAATGGTGGGATCTTTCTATCGATCCGATAGATATCTCACTGCTGATGCTATTCTCTATCTATATAAGAGCCAGGTACGTCCAAGGATGGAATACTGTTGCCACATCTGGGCAAGAGCTGCTAGAAAGGACTTGTCCTGCCTTGATAGAGTTCAAAATAGACTTCGTAGTCTCATAGGAGATGTCTTTTTCTCTTCCTTGCAACCTCTATCTCATAGAAGAGATGTTGCGAGTTTGTCTCTGATGTATCGTTATTATCATGGAAAGTGTTCGACTGAGCTTCAATCTATGGTCCCACCTCGCCAAAATTTCACAAGAAACACTCGTCTAGCTGTAAACACTATCAATAATTCCTCCCACTCTTTATCTGTGCCTAAACCTAAACGTAGATTCCATGAACAAAGCTTCTTTCTTAGAACTGCACGCCTGTGGAATTGTCTTCCATTTTCCTGCTTTCCGGATGACTACAATATGGTTGTCTTCAAGTCTAACGTAAATAAGTTCTTGATGAGCCGTTCCATATAAGTTATCAAATTTACCAAATTTTCATTACTAATGATTACTATATTGTCCAATTTCTACTGTACACTCTTTAACCCTTATCCTTGAGTGGCCTCTTGGCCTTGATAATGTGGTGATGCCTATGTAAAAAAAAAAAAGTTGGTTAAATTTCCTTTTCCACAAGTAAAATCTAAGGGAATCGAGTAATTGGAAGATGGTCCAAAGTAATCCAAAAGGCAGAAATCCGTGGAATAATTTACAAATGGGTACAAGGAAAAAGGGAATGAGTTCAAATAATGTTATTAAAAGGAAGATAAGATGTGTGTAGAAAAAAGAAATGGAAGAAATTTAAAACACGGCTGACAAGCCTGGGCTAATTTAAGAAAAAATTTTATATATATATATATATATATATATATATATATATACGTATAAACCTCAGGATCTATTATTCATTCTTACACCAGAAAGAGGTCTATATGGACACTACAAGAACCTATTTCACTGTTAATTTTGATTGAACTGAAGGAGGGTCATTTTCTAAACCAGAATCCCTGAACCTTAGAATAGGCTTCCAACTGAAGTAAATAAATACACCAACATTTGAAGGTGAAATTGTATCCTCTTCTGTTTGAAATTTCTACCACCCATTTCCCTATATAATAATTGAAGCATGATTGTTTTATTTTTTGCAATTGAATTGAACTGAATTAAAATACTTAACACTGATTGGTCAATTCCATCAGAATTTCGATTAATACTGGACTTCAATTAATCAAAAAAGCATCACACTATGAGCCAAGTACCTGCTCGTATTAGCTACACAAGCAAAAACCCAAACACAACTACGAGTAAGAAACTCAACTTACCACACGAGCATGTCAGTCACAACACAATGTTATTAACTATGATACAGACTCCTTGTAAGCAAACTAAATTTAGCAGTGATCACTTGGCTATAGGTATCTTATCATGCTATATAAGTCACAGTCATGGGCTACAGAATATAGTAACAGCTTAGTACAAAAATCCACACAGAGGGAGAAAACAGCATTTTTTTGGCTAGATCTTTTCTTTTTCTACTTAACTCTTTACTATTGGCTGTTCATTTCTGAATTTTTTGAGATGAGGATATCATATAATTTGGATTCTTTGGACTACTGTTCTTATCTTGAGTGTCATATTCACAACGTTTCGGTCGATGTAACCTCCGACCTTCTTTAGGTGTATCTTGTCAAATCTGGAAATGTTTCTGTCGAACTTAGGAATTTGGATGGAATTTCAAATAGAACCCTTGATTGTAATCAACTGTAAAAGTGATATTCTCCTAAAAGTTGAAGGTTCAATCCTCAGTGTGGGCCAAAAAAAAAAAAAAAATACAGTTGCAAATTACTTAGGACCTCTATCCAGTCATGGCTGATGGAACAAGAGCATGCTACCCCCGTGAAGTAAATAAAGAGTTGCACACAAAATTCCATTCAAAGTCTCGAGTTTGACAGAAAGATTCCTGAGTTAATGACAATCAAGATGAGAACAGTAGTCCAAAAAACCCAAATAATAGAGATTGGCTGTTCTATAAATAATAAATAAGATTCATATTATCACGTTTGGATAAACTATTACTTACACTCTTACCAGGAAGCGATGAGGTGTCTAGTAGTCATGAATAAAATAATAAAATTTTTCTTGCAAATGAATGTCTGTTTGAAGCCATTTGGCCATGCATTGCCCCATCAGCTTGCAGAGTGCATCGATCCCATCTGTCCCCTAAGGAACTTCTTTAGACTCTTTAGGAATCATGATCAATCAGCAGAATGAAGTCAGGAAGCATCAAAGAAAGACATTCCTTCTTTCTCTCTCTTTTTCTTTTCCCTTTCCACTGGACGCTCCAGTATCAACAATTTTTGCCTGAAGATAACCACTGGCCAATCCTAAACTTTCAACTCTTCCCTTTTTCACCGTCTAATTGTCTAATTGTCTGCCACGGAAATAAACCTTTTCGGTGTTGTTTTAAAAGAGATTTTGTCTTTCTTTCCGTGCTACGTATCCATTTAGTATTAATGTATAAATGTGCATCTCTAAAGATCTATTCTTAGCTATTCTTGCACTTTTTCAGAGTGTAAGAAACAAGGAAGCACATCTAAAAACTAACTTAATCTGACTAGACTCCTTCTTTTGTCTGAATGGTGCATGGTCTGGTTTGTTCCTAAGTCATACTCTCAGGTATTGCATTCTTTTTCGGGAGAGGAGATCAGCTTATTATCAGTCGCCTATGACATACATGCTGAAGAGTGACAACAGGTTTAATCGCAGCTATTTTTACGCTTCAACATTGTAAAATTCGGGGGAGAAGCTAAATTTACTTCAACATTAAACTGATTTCATTTCTACTGTGACCCGATGGGGACCGAGTGATGCCGAGAGACCTTGCTAGTTGATTAAGGAACAACTTGTCGCCTGAGTGGTCTCATTGACACGAATTCAGAGGAATTCGCATGGCTGAATTCTAATGATGATGATGATGATGGTTTGATGTTGTTTCAAACAGAAATGTCTATGGGATTTTGTCAGAAAGAGAAAAAACAAATAATAATTGTTTTTATCTCATGTTAATGAGATAAAAACAATTATTAACATGAAAGGTTGTTTTTAAAACCTCTGTTGAGAGGTATGAAGAGATCCAGAGATCCTTAGCTGATTAAGACTGACAACTTAGAATGGGGGTCAAGGGTAAGGGTTGCTGCCAAGCATTGTTCGACCTGGAATGACTAATCACTCCTAATTTGATAATAAGTAAGAACCTCAGTGCAAATGAGGGTTAAAATTTGGTAGAGATAAGTTCCGAGAGGAGGAGTAGAAATTAGGAGAGAAAATGAGAGGGGAAAATCTTTTCTTTCCTTTTCTTTTTGCTTAGGTAAATGAAAAGGTTGCTTTATTATTTTCTCTTCTTTCTCTTCGGCAACCAAGCAAGCCCTTACTGCCCCCCCCCCTCCAAACCAAGGCGCGGCCGCTGATTGGTTGACCGCCACTCGTGGGCATACTTGAAGGGGTGAGGGCGGTTACAGCTAGGGTTTTTGATAAAACAAGGTGAGAAGAGAGAGAGAGAGAGAGAGAGCAGATTCTTTTGGCGAAATCCTTTTTGCGACACATTCCAATACGCATGTCTCTGGCAGCTGATCTCTTCCTGTGGTAGATAAAGAACGAAGAACTTAGTAAAGGAAAGAAAACTGCCAGCCCTCTAAGTTGCATGACTAGGTCAGTGTGTAACTATTATTTGTAAAGTCGAAGACAATAATCAATTCTATGTTAAGAAAAACCAATTAAGTTTTGACTTTCTTTTCTTTAATTGGAAACGCCATTGTGAATGCAATATGTTTCTCCGATAGCCCAGGTGACGTTTGGAAGCTGATTTGAAAGCGGAACCGGAGAGCGACTGATGACGACGAAGATGAATTCGACCACTAGATGAAAACACGAGTTATGCCACAGGTATCGGCTACAGCTGCATCTCAACCCACAAATGTATGCACCTGAGCTGCCCTGGAGCGGTTACACTACCTGCTGCTCATGGCAGCATAGTTAAATACAATCACAACTTATTAAATATGCGTAAGTATTAAGTATTAATAGAAATTATGCTTTGATAAAGTCATTGTAATACCCATCAACATCTATTTTACATGCTGACATGTGTTAGACAGCTTTAAGAAATTGACTTCCAAACTAACTAATCTCTGGCTAGGTATTTATTCATTCTAACGGGAACAAAAAATTAAAAATCAACTTTGAAATCTAGTGGAGGCGGTGTCCTCTTTTCCCTGCAGCTTCTTTCTCTCAGAAGAGAAATAACTAGTCTTTCTCTACTATATCGTTTTTTTCATGGTAGGTGTTCGACTAAGCCCCAATCTCTTGTCCCTCTTCACCTAAATAAAAAAAACATCCACAGCAAAAAAACTCGTCTAGTTGCAACCACTGTAAATAATTTTACTTTCTACGTCTACTAATCCCAAAATTCTCATCCATTCTTTCAATGCGACCAAACCACCAAAGTCTCCTGTTTTGTACACATTTTCATTTACTGCCCAAATTTGAAGTTAGTAGATCGACATTTCCCTTGGTTAACAGTGGTAATGCATACGTTCACTTGCATGCATCAGCACACTGTGTACATGTACCTGGTAGACTCTCCTTTGATCAACATTGGTAATGTTCTGTTCAGTTAGTAATGGCACAAATTCTCTGGACCTACTTTATTCACTCTTAACTCTTGTAATCACACTAATACCTGCTCCACCCTGTGCTCCAATTTTATCATCAAGGTAACAAAATCTTTGAAAGACCTTATTTGCGATTCAAATACACTTTGTCTACATCAAAAAATAATATAGTGTAACCCAACCCTTTATTGCTATCAATAAAACTGTTTACATGCAAAATTAAGCAATTTTGTTTATAAAAAAAAATAATAATGATAACACTTACTTTAAATTCCATGCTTTGTGATGAAGACCACCTAATTCAAAAATTTTCAGCTACGTCTGAAAAAAAAAAAAAAGAAAGATATCTATATAACTGTTCCAAATGTGTGCAAACTCATCAGGAATCTTGATGCAAGTAAAGCAACTGGTCCTGACAATATTCCAGCAATTGTTATTAATAATCTACTGCTGCTGGAACTAGCTCTTATCCTTACAAAATTATCCAGTTCTTGCTTAAAAAAAGAACTCATTTTACTACCACAACTATTTTATTTTAGGTTTCACTATCTCTGGTTAGATCAGACTGCGCACCAACATGAGCATTCTCATGACAGTTTTATGAGCCTTACTACTTTCGTGATGGCTCAAGACAAATTGGAAGCATGTGTTTGATTTGTGACACTGTCACTAGAAGATTGCGGTGCAGGGCCATTAGGATCCCTCTGTTTTTTAAACAGAACCCGTCTTCTCCTAAATGTATTGCCTTTACCATGGCTGAAAAACTCCACCTACCCCACTGTATGGTAATCCTCCAGAATATCAGAAGGAAGTTAACAAGTGCTACACCTTGTCCAAGGGTGACCACAAACCGTGCAAGGTAGAGGCATTCATCTCCCTGAGATATTATACATATCCGTTTATTTGAATAAATATAGCACCTATTATTCCCAAATAGTCACCTATCTGCTACTGGTCAGATTAAACATTGCTTAACTTGGGTGATTTAATGAAAACAGGTGATTATCACAATTGGAAAGTAATTTTCTTCCTTCCTCCATGTGTCTACCAATGAATGAAAGTCTCATGAACAGAGTTTCTCCCAAGGACTTCTAACCTGTGAAACACATTGCCACATGGTTGCTTTCCTGTTGTATACAACATGGTCATTTTCAAATCTAATGTTAATAAGTACTTGTCATAAGGTGTCCTCGTAAACCATCAAACTTTATTCATTCTGGTCATTATTTTCAATCCTCTCACATTTATTCTTTATCATTTAACAAATAATTTATCTATCACATTAATCCTTTTCCTCGAGGGACCTTTAGCCTGAATAAGTGATAACTTATTAGCAAATAAATAATAATAATAATAAAAGCATTGTTGTTCTCTAATGGAATCAAGTGTTATATGTCGAGACAGTCACAAAAGAAATTAGAATCTTGACACAAACTTACCAGGTGAAAGAAAGAGTTCTTTATTTGCTTGGTTTTGCCACACCAGTCGCCTACACAAACATAACACCATTTTCTTATCTCTTTCTGACCGCCATGTCGCCTGGTTGTTAATACACGACACTAGATACAGCTGACTGTCAATATATAACATCAGACGTCGTGCGCTCTCAATCAAAGGGCTAAAAGGAAGAGCCGTCGCATGCTTGTCGAGCTTAACTTCCCACTCGCCACATTTCTTTTTCTTCTCTTTTTTCTTCTCCACCTCCCTTCTGATTTCTATGCCTGTATAAGCATTTCATTTTGTGACATCACGTCCAGGTCATGGCTTGAAATGCTGATTCGGCACATTTTATTGGTGGAACCAGACCACGTTAGAAACATAATTCAACATAGGCTTCAGTTCAGTACTTCTGAGAACTAGCTATGGATGAGCTGCTCAACTGACATATAGTACCAATAGTATATAACCTATCATTTGACTGTCGACTTGTTAGACGAACATATGCGTCGCTAGTAAAATTAATATTTGAATAGATGATGAATCCCAGCTGGCAGACAATTATATTCCTATGCATATATAGCACAACTCTACAATGACCAACACCATTAACATCCTCCTCCCTAAAGTTTAACTATTCTTTGCAGTGGTAGGAGTGATAGCAACATGGTAACGTCAGCTACCTGGCGAACAGTGTTCTGATGGAAATCCGGGAGGAGTCGACACCAGGATCCATCATCTTCTGGTTGTCTCTGGTATGGCAAGCAAAAACGTGTCCAGCACTGTATTACAAAATAGTAGAGCGAGAGTGACAATGTCGCTTCTGCATTATTCTTATGTGTGTTCTGAGTCAAACCTTCCCAACTTTGCCTGCAACAGTTGAGCTTTGCTAATCTCAGTATCCTGCAGGTTAGCAAATAACTGCAGACTACATAATCCTGACGCATGATCTTTGTGAGATTTATGTAGAAGAGAACAGAGAATAGAAAGTGGAATTTAGATTTATTTCAGCCGCCTCGTGACTATTGCTTTCCTTATTTTGTGGTTTAGTCCTGACATTCGGTGAGTGTTGTTTCTGACAAAAGGGGAAGAATTGCTGTTTTCTACATCAAAATCTATTCTATCTAACACTTATCATTGGAAAGTTTTTAACCTTGAAGTATCTTTTAACTTCTTACATCAAGTGACTTCATGATTTGCCTGGAGCGATTTCTATATTAAAAAAAAGAGAACTACTTTCACAAACATACACACATCTACTGTTTTATATATATATATTAATGTTGGGTTGATTAATCGGAATCGGAAATCGAAAAAATCGGAAATTTTGGGGGGAATCGGAAACATTTGTGCCTATTTTCTGATGCCAACAACGATTCTTTTAATTGTTTTTTTATTTGATTTTCTTTAAAGAAAAATATTCTACCGCTGACAGTAATACTAAAATAGTGAATATCTGTTGATTTTAACCTATTATTAGTAAAACTAAAATCGATAGATCATCTCTCAGAAGTGTATCCTTACATTTAAGAAAAATATCTGCACATTTAACATGTATTTTTTAACGGTAATCGTGAAAAATAACAATTTTATAGTTAAATATGTAGAGAGTTAGAAAGAATCGGAATCGGTAATTGTATCGGAATCAAGAATTTAATATGAAATCGGTAATTTAATATGGAATTTGTAAAAATACTGGAATCGTTCCATCCCTAATATATATATATATATATATATATATATATATATATATATATATATATAACTACTTAATTTACTCACATAAAATTAATATACGAAAGTATAAATTTATGCGTAAACTAAGTATTTACTTCAAAAGTGCTCAATACGTAGGTAGAGCTAGTTAGTAAGTTATAAAATATGTATGGCGATTAAGCTATACTGAATATTCCGCGTTTCATCCACTCTAGGACTCTTCAGGTTTATGCGCGTATATAAAAACGACAAACAACCACAAAATTCGCGCATAAGCCTGGAGAGGTCTAGAGTGGATGAAACGCGGAATAATCAGTGTAGCTTAATCGCCATATATATTTTATAACTTACTATACATATATATATATATATATATATATATATATATATATATATATATATATATAAAATCTTGTCGAAGAGGTTAACCATGCCTTTTTATGGTAACAGCACCCTCGCTAAACACCTTCCTAATCAACATTTTTGTTCCTGCTCCCAATTTCGAAAACTTTTACTCAACAATACATCTATTCTAGAACATAGCACCAATAAGCAGAAACTTAATATACTAGAAGCATTACTAATTAAAAACAAAGGAAACCAAATGTCAATAAAATAAATTTAAATAACAGCGATAACATTCTTAAATGCTTTTAAAACTGACTCTCTTAATAAAGAAACGACATTGAGACATTTCATTGTTTTCTAGACGGTGGTAGATGATTCGGCGTCTACGGCGAAACACCTTCCAACAGATATTATGTATTATAACATGTAATATTATAATTTATTTTTTTAGGCATCCCTTCGTGGGTATCCATATTCTGTCAAAGACTGAAGGAGCCTCTCTCTCTCTCTCTCTCTCTCTCTCTCTCTATATATATATATATATATATATATATATATATATATATATATATATATATATATAAAAATGTAACTATGTGTTCGTTCACAATTATTAGTCTAAAAAACTACTGGACGGATGGCTTCCACTTCCACGTTTTGGTATAATATGTTTACTATACCCATGTGTGTTTTTATATATTTCTTTTTAATTATAACATTATACTTAATTTTTCTATAACCTTTGTACCGATAGGCCATTTTTTTTTATTTAGGGACAATTATTTATTACCGCTTCCCGTCACGTGACCAGTGTTTCCAATTTAGCGGTTTTCCTGCTAGATCTGGAGATTTCGTTTGCAATCTAGCGGGGAATTCTAGAAAATCTGGAGATATTTCGCACCCACACACCCGCAATTTTAGATTTAAAAATAAAGAAAAGCATTTGAAAATATTTAAAGCATAAAATAAACTCATTCATGTAAGTAAAAAAAGTAGCATTTATTGCCTTTGGTAACAATTATTTATTGATTATTTGTTTTGTTTTTCACATTTTTTTTCGGCTAACCATCCTTAAATCTCGCTATAAAATCGATTTTTCCAAGTACATTTCAGGTGGGGAGGGGGCATGCCAACCTCTGAAGTTTAGTTTAAAATACGATCTAAGCAACCCCACTTAATTTAGAAGTCTTTAGTCGAAAATTGTAAAAAGCAAGAAACAACAGAAAAAAAAACTTATACCAATACAGTAGAATTTAATTATCTACCAACCTAAATACTTTTAACATGCTAAAACAAAGTTTTTTGTTTTTTTATTTTTCTAATTTCAACATATGTTGCACCATTATCGTGATGTTTAATTTGCAGTATATTTCAATTTAACTTTTATTATAAAAAGTTTGAGTTTATGATTCGTTTCTTGCAAAAAAAAAAAAAAAAAAAAATACCCTCTCTGAAAAAACAGGTAAAACTAGCTGAGAAAATATGTAAGCCTTCTGGGGAGCCAACCGCTTCAATATAATTCCAGAAACATAGTGAGAAAACACGGAACATTTTATATATTGAATATACTATATTTATAATTTTTTTATGGCAGGAAGTTAAAATATGGAGTTTTTTTTGGGGGGGGGCGAATTAGCGATTTTTAAAAATTTCAAACGATAAAAGTTAAAAATCTAGCGATTTTCTGGAGATTTCTTTCTCCTGATCTTGTGGTTTTTTTTTTAAATCTCAGTTGCCAACACTGCATGTGATATCACTAAAAAGATATTTAATGTAAACAGAATGTGTTTACAATATCGGTAAATTTTCAATGGGTTTAATCACATGATTATTGATAATGTAACCATGTGATTGAAATTTAATTTAAATTAACCACACGTGGACGCTATACTATCAAATATTCATCGAAAAATGGTAGGAACAAACAAAATGAATGCGGACGCTCAAAGTGTATAAACATTTTGACCCCTCCCCTTACTTAAAAATTCACCAAAAATCAGGAAATTAACCAATTTTAAGGAAAATTTCAGTATTTATCAAATAATGATCGCAGAATATAATGAACTAATTATTTTTACTTAACTCTTAGTGAAAATGTTTTATTTTGTTTAAATAAAAATAGCTTTACTAAAGCTATGGTTTTCAGTAGTAAATAAAAAACGCAAGAATTTATTTTTGCTTTTTTTATATAAATAAAGCATCGTAATTTGTAACAATAAAAAATAATTTTTACAGGAACATTACGAAAAAGCCCCTAAAGTCCGTATTAATGAATTCGATATAACTCGAAGAAAAATGAATTTCTCGCATGCTATTCAGGAAATTAAAGATTCAATTAGATTCCTATTTCGGTCACCTAAATTATTTAGGATGAAATGAGTTTAGGAATTTATAGTCAAACCTAAATAGTAAGTTATGTAAAATTTGCATAGAATGCTCTGCTTTACGGTTATTGTAAAAATGGAACGGAAATTTGACTTTCGTTCCCTTTTAAATTCGGTACATTTTTACATTACGTCCAACTCATCGTTCACATTTACACGTAAACTTTTATATGACAAGGTTAGGGGTGTCTATTCCGAAAGCCGTTCTTAACATGGGTAGATTGGAGTGTTTATTCGTTGTACACGTACCCGAAAACTTATAAATGTAAACATTTCCAATGTGAATGGTTAGCTGGACTTATGTAAAAAATAACAAAAATATATACCAAATGGACATTTTCGTTTAAAAATGGAATTATTTCGCTTTCATTATTAACTTTTCTTTTTAAAAATATTTTGTGTTTTATATATATAAACTACAATTGTTTAATGTTACTGTTTTGATTATATTCGTTTGGGGGGTGGCAATATTAAAAAATTAAGAAAGATTTTCTATTTTTACAACAACCGTAAAACAGAGCATACTCAGCAAGTTTTATCGTAATTTATGAGCATAATGTTGAAACACTAAATACACATTTTATTTATTTTTTTGCATAATTAATGATGGAAGTATTTTTCTGTTTAATTTCTGAACCTCTGTTAAAAAAGAAATAATTTGTACATTCTCTTGAAAAAAAAAGAATCAAACTTTTCTCTACTTTCACCTAACTATTGACAGTGTTCATGTAAAGCATTCATCTGTTCTTTTTATAATAAAAATTCCGTTTTCAAAGAGAAACGTTTACTGCCAAATTTCATTAAAAAAAAAAAGTGCAAGTTTTCCTGAAAAAAACACTTTCACCTAACAATTTATGGTAAAAAATTAATCTTTTTTGGTGGAAAAAAATAACAACTTTTATTGATTACAAAAATTGCAAATAATAATAATAAAAGTAAATAAACGACCAAAATGCAATTTTTCTTGAGGAATGTTTTCCATTTTAACAAACAGAGCCACAGCAATGCGTGGCTGGGTACAGCTAGTATATATATATGCATATATATATATATTAATTTATATATATATATATTAATTTATATATATATATATATTAATTTATATATATATATATTAATTTATATATATATATTAATTTATATATATATATTAATTTATATATATATATTAATTTATATATATATATTAATTTATATATATATTAATTTATATATATATTAATTTATATATATATATATATTAATTTATATATATATATTAATTTATATATATATATTAATTTATATATATATATTAATTTATATATATATATATTAATTTATATATATATATTAATTTATATATATATATATTAATTTATATATATAATTATTTATATATATATATATTAATTTATATATATATTAATTTATATATATATTAATTTATATATATATTAATTTATATATATATATATTAATTTATATATATAATTATTTATATATATATATATTAATTTATATATATATATATTAATTTATATATATAATTATTTATATATATATATATTAATTTATATATATATTAATTTATATATATATTAATTTATATATATATTAATTTATATATATATATATTAATTTATATATATATATATATATATATATATATAAATAAATTTATATATATATATTAATTTATATATATATATATATATATTAATTTATATATATATATAAATTAATATATATATATAATTAATTTCCCTCTTCGGTAGAGCACTCTCGTAAATTATCTAACTCGCTACTTAATTAAGCTGAAATAATGCGAAGCTCGCGGTTTGTTTACAAAAAAACGCTTGAGCCCTCTACGAGTGGCAGACAGATGTTTATTTAAATAGACGTTCAGACAGTTTAATTTCGGCCACCGATTCCGTAGTCAGGGGGTAGGACTGCCGACTGTCATCACGACGGTTCTAGGTTCGATCCTCGGCTTGGGAGAGGTGTTAGTCTAGCGGCACTGATGAGTTGTGAAACAACGAAACAGGTCTGTATGTCGATGACTAAAATATATTTTATAAATTTATATATATATATTAATTTATATATATATATATATAAATTTATATATATATATATATAAATTTATATATATATATATATAAATTTTTATATATATATATATATTTATATATATATTAACATGTATATATATATTAATTTATGTATATATATATTAATTTATGTATATATATATTAATTTAGATATATATATAAATTTATATATATATATAAATTTATATATATATATAAATTTATATATATATATATATATTAATTTATATATATATGCTAATTTATATATATATTTATTAATTTATATATATATAGTAATTTATATATATATATATATTAATTTATATACATATATATGTATATTAATTTATATAATAATTTATATATATGTATATTTATATATATATGTATATTATTTATATATATATGTACATAATATTAATTTATATATATGTATATAAATTTACATATATATATATTAATTTATATATATGTATATTATTTTGTATATATGTATATTAATTTATATATATATTAATTTATATATATATTAATTTATATATATATTAATTTATATATATGTATATCAATTTATATATATATTAATTTATATATATATATTAATTTATATATATGTATATCAATTTATATATATATATTAATTTATATATATATTAATTTATACATATATATATATATATTAATTTATATATATATATATATTTATATATATATTACTTTATATATATATATATAGATATTGATTTATATATATATTAATTTATGTATATATATAAATATATTAATTTATTTATATATATATATAAATTTATATATATATATTAATTTATATGTATATATTAATTTATATATATATTAATTTATATGTATATATTAATTTATATATATATTAATTTATATGTATATATTAATTTATATGTATATATTAATTTATATATATATATATTAATTAATATATATATATATATTAATTTATATGTATATATTAATTTATATGTATATATTAATTTATATGTATATATTCATTTATATATATATTAATTTATATATATATTAATTTATATATATATATATATTAATTTATATGTATATATTAATGTATATATATATATTTACTAATTTATATATATGTATATTAATTTATATTTATGTATATTAATTTATATTTATATATATTAATTTATATTTATATATATTAATTAATTTATATATATATATTAATTCATATATATGTAAATTTATTTATATATATATATTAATTTATATATATATTAATTTATATATATATTAATTTATGTATATATATATTAATTTATGTATATATAAATAAATTTATATATATATTAATTTATTTATATATATATATACATTTATCTATATATATATACTAATTTCTTTATATATAAATTTATTAATTTATTTATATATATATATTTATTTATATATCAATTTATTAAATTATATATATTAATTAATATATATATATGTATATTAATTTATATATATATATAATTTATATATATGTATATTAATTTATATATATGTATATAAATTTATATATATATTAATTTATATATATATGTATATTATTTAAATATATATGTACATAATATTAATTTATATATATGTATATTAATTTCTATATATATATATATTCATTTATATATATGTATATTAATTTCTCTCTATATATATTCATTTATATATATGTATATTAATTTGTATATAGGTATATTAATTTATATATATATATATTCATTTATATATATATATATATATATTTATTAATATATATACATATATATTAATTTATATATATGTATATCAATTTATATATATATATTAATTGATATATATATATTAATTTATATATACATTAATTTATATATATATTCATTTATATATATATATATATATTAATTTATATATATATATATTAATTTATACATATATATATTACTTTATATATATATTAATCAATATGTATATATTAATTTATATATATATTAATTTATATATATATATATATATATATATTAATTTTTATGTATATATTAATTTTTATGTATATATTAATTTATATATATATATTAATTAATTTATATATATATATATTAATTTATATTTATATATAAAAATTAATTTATATGTATATATATTAATTCATATACATATAAATTTTTTTATGTATATATATATATTAATTTATATTTATATTAATTAATAGATATATATTAATGTATATACATATATAAATAAATTTATATATATTAATTTATTTATATATATATATATATATTAATTAATTTATATATATATTAATTTATTTATATATATATATACTAATATCTTTATATATTAATTTATTTATATATATTTATGTATTTTTATATTAATTTATTAATTTATTTATATATAAATATTTATTTATTGATATATCAGTTTATTTATTTATATATATATATCCATTTATATATATATCCATTTATATATATATATTAATTTACATGTATATGTATATTAATTCATATATATATATAATAATTTATATATATGTATATTAATTTATATATATGTATATTAATTTATATATATATTAATTTATATATATGTATATTATTTATATATATGTACATAATATAAATTTATATATATGTATATTAATTTATATATATATTAATGTATATATATGAATATGAATTTGTATATATGTATATTAATTTATATATGTATATTAATTTATATATATATATTAATTTATATATATATTGATTTATATATATGTATATAAATTTATATATATATATTAATTTATATTTATATATTAATATATATATTAATTTATATATATATTAATTTATATATATATATATAAATATATATATACATAATTTTTACACATATATATTAATTTATATATATATCAATTTATATACATATATAAATTTATATATATATTAATTTATATATATATATATTAATTTATATATATATATTAATTTATTTATATATATATATATAAATATATTAATTTATTTATATATATATAAATTTATTTATATATATAAATTTATTTATATATATAAATTTATATATATATATATATATATTAATTTATATGTATATATTAATTTATATATATATTAATTTATATATGTATATATTAATCTATATATATATATTAATTTATATATAATCATTTATATATATATATATTAATTTATATGTATATATTAATTTATATATATATATATTAATTAATTTATATATATATTAATTTATTTATATATATATTTATTAATTTATATTTATATATATTAATTAATTTATATATATATATATATTAATTCATATATATATATATTATAATTTATTTATATATATATTAATATATATATATATTGATTTATATATATATATATACATTAATATATATATTAATTTATTTATATATATATATATTAATTTATTTATATATATATAATATTATCTATATATATTAATTGTTTAATTTATTTATATATATATATATTTATTTATTTATTTATTAATTCGTTTATATATGTATTTTTTTTATTTATATATCAATTTATTAATTTATATATATATTATTAATTAAGTTGTATATATAAATATATTTATAAATGTATATTTTTTAATTTTTATTTATTTTTTTATTTTTTTTTATTACATTTTCACCCCAAACAAGGCAAATTGCCACTTTGGTGTAGGGGGCTACTATCAGGGGCAACAACTACTGGGGTACTATGTAGGGATTTGGGCAGCAAGGTGTCGG
>NC_136502.1:30022353-30087353 GCF_053919585.1 Euprymna scolopes
GGTTGTCAGAGTTCCATCATACCCATCAGATCAGCACTTGTGATGGACATCGCCAAGACTGACATATTCCCCATCAAATTGTCCATGCGAGGAGCTATCGAGGAGGACCTAGGAGTTGAAGGAGGTATCTTCGTGGAGGTATCCACAACTGATGTATCTGGCACAGCAAAAACAACAAAGCAGTTCTTATATGTGTCTAGGAAAATCGGCAAAGCTTTCTTTTGTCGTGAAGCACTAGTGGCATTAGGGGCCATACCTGCCAGTTTCCCAACTGTGCCAGTAAGTTGGCTTCAAGTCTCCCTGGCTACAGTGGAAGATGAAAATAGGCAGTGTTCATGCCCAAACCGCACTGATTTACCACTACCTATACCAACAAAGCTTCCAACAGGTATTCGCCCACCGATGAAAATGTGCCCCTTCTGAAGCAATGGCTGCTTGACTTTTATTCATCAACAACGTTTAATACATGCGAGCACCAGCCACTTCCCATGATGAAGTGTGAACCGCTGGAGCTCCATATCGACCCAAACGCAAAGCCGGTCGCCATTCACAAGCCTGCATTAGTCCCCATACACTGGCAGGATAAGGTCCATAACGACCTTTAGAGAGACATCACTCTCGGTGTCCTAGAGAAGGTCAGCCCCAACACGCTAACCATCTGGTGTTTCCGCATGTGACCGCAAAAGCTGACAGCTACCCTAGAAGAACAGTGGATCTGCAGCCACAGAATTGATGGTCCGTGAGGCAGACTCACCATGTGGAGAGTCCCTTCCATCTGGCAGATCGTGTCCCCCAGCACACGTGGAAGACCATCACGGATGCTTGGAATGGTTACCATTCTGTTCCCATCTGAGAGGAAGATCGCCAAATTACGACCTTCATAACCCCATGGGGTCGTTATCGTTACAAGGTGGCACCACAGGGCTTCCTCGCTAGTGGCGACACCTACAACCAGCGATTTGATGCTATTATCGCCAACTTTAAAAACAAGGTTAAGTGCGTGGATGACACGTGCATGTGGGTTCACTCAGTTGAGGCATCATTCTTCCAGGCGTGCGAGTGGCTGAACCTCTGCGCCAAAAATGGGATTACCCTCAACCCCAAGAAGTTTCAGTTCGTCGAAAAGACTGTTGTTTTTGCGGGCCTCTAGATCACGCCCACTAATGTCACCCCATCTGACAAGTTCTTGGAATCTATTCGGAATTTCCCTACCCTGAAGGACATCACTGATGCAAGGGCTTGGTTTGTATTGGTCAATGAAGGAGCATATGTATTCTCCATGGCCAAGCGCATGCAGCCGTTCCAGCATCTCCTGAAACCATCCACCAAATTTCAATGGACAGATTAATTGAATGAGATATTTGCTGAGTCTAAGCTCAAGATCATAGAGGAAATAAAGGAGGGGGTGAGGTTGTTCCAGCCATCCCGCCCAACCTGTCTGTTAACTGACTGGTACTTCATGATGCAGAAGTACTGCAACTGTGCCACCAGGACGCCTGTGTGCTGCAAGGAGGGCTGGAAGCTCTATTTGGTGAGTAGCCGCTTCACCCACGCGGCAGAATCCAGGTATGCACCCATTGAAGGAGAAGTCCTCGCTGTTTCCTATGCCTTGCACCAAACACGGTATTACATCCTTGGATACTGTGACTTGACTGTGGCTACCGACCACAGGCCGCTGGTCGAGATACTCAATGACCACTCCTTGACGAAGATAGACAATCGTCGTCTGTTGAATCTAGACGAAAAGGCCATCTCCTACAATTTTGAAGTCATCCACATCTCTGGAAAGAAGAACCTGGGACCCGACGCCGCCTCCCGGTACCCATCAGCTGCCGCCAGCTGTGCAGATAATGCTTCTAGCCCAGAAGACACTGTAGATATTGAAGAGGATGATGGGATACATGCATCCATGTCTAACACTCTTTATGCAGTCACTAATGTTGTTTCCTTGGACATGGTGCAGGAAGCTACATCTTCGGACGCAGACCTACAGGAATTGCACTGACTGATTCATGACGGATTTCCTTTGACTATCAACAGCTAAGGACCGCACTCCGGCCATACCACCGCATCTCCAGCAGCCTTTGCACCCTTGATGGCGTGATCCTTGCCAGCAACCGCATCATTGTGCCAGCAACATTACGCCAAGAGATATTGGAGGCCCTGCATGCTGTCCACGTGGCTGACTCGGTTTACTGGCCCAATATTAGCATTGACATCCAACATGTCAGGGACAATTGCCCCCACTGCCATCGGATTATAAAGTCAAATGCTATGCTGCCACCTTTTAATACTGCACCTCCAGAGTACCGTTTCACAAGATCGCCAGCGACTACTTCACACACAACAACCATGATTATGTTATGGTGGTCGACCGGTACTCCAACTGGCCGATGGTATTTCACGCAGAGAACGGTGCAGATGGCCTCATCAAGCGCCTCAGAGAAGTGTTTGTGACTTTTGGAGTGCCTGAGGAGCTGACATCCGATGGAGGACCCCAGTTCACTGCTGGGAAGACTCAGGATTTCCTCCGATCATGGGGAGTCCACCATCGCCTTACCTCTGTTGCCAACCCTCATGCCAACTGCAGAGCAGAAATTGCAGTCAAAACCGTCAAATGAATGCTGATGGATAACACCTCAGCAGGCGGGTCCATCAATGTGGAGAAGTTTCAACGGGCGATGCTAATATACCGCTACTCCATCGAGACAAAGGCATCCTCTGCTCTCATAGTTTTCGGACGACACATTAGAGATCCCATCCTGATCCCAATGGGTCGGTAGTGCCCCCACCCCACATGGTCTGAAATGCTCGTAAACAGAGATAAGGTATTAGCAAAACGTTACTCCCTTGAGCATGAAAAGTGGAGCGAGCATCCAAGATCTTTGCCCCCTCTAAGCATGGGGGATCATGTGTATATTCAAAACTTAACTGGAAATCACCCAAAACACTGGGAATGAACAGGCACCATTGTGGAAGTGAGACAATTTCATGAATATGTGGTCAAGATAAATGGTTCTGTGAGATCCACGCTCAGAAACCGACAACATCTTTGGAAATTCAACCCTTTCAGGCCACAACTAGTGAAGACGTGATAGAGTCCTTCTTACCAGTCACCAGCCTGCCAGAAGACACCTCTGTCAGCACCCTACCAGGGGCGCCAGAGGACTCTCCTGCCACTCGGTCAAAAGTCCATGCTGGTAATCCAACAGATAGTCCCATATGTAAGTCCGGCGATAAAGATTTTTATGACGCGCCATCGAGCCCTTCTGAGATCCTTCCAACTACTCATGCTTCTGACCCAGCTAGAGATTCTAACACTCCCAAGAAGTCCGTACTGGTCGCACATGCGATCACTCCCAAGAACGCTGGAGCTGGAAATGAC
This sequence comes from Euprymna scolopes, assembly GCF_053919585.1. NCBI lineage: Eukaryota > Metazoa > Mollusca > Cephalopoda > Sepiida > Sepiolidae > Euprymna > Euprymna scolopes. The sequence goes on from NC_136502.1 coordinate 30,025,739, forward strand.
ACCACCCCCAAGAACATGCATGCAATTGCCAAGAAGGCCCCCAGGGCCTTGAGCCGACTGATGCCACACAACGCTCCTGGTGCTTTAGAAACTGCACCAACAAGTAGGTTGCAGCCCCGGCGCAACCAAGACTAGTGATTTCATCATCAGTCAACATTGTACAGTGTATATAGCTTCAGAGGACTTTTGTACAGAATTTTTTAGTCGTGCCCACAAAAAACTTGCCTTGGGTGGGGGACATAGCTAATGTAAATGTCTCCTCTCATCACTTAGGACATAAGCTCACCAACCCTCTTCTCTATTGTTTCAGAGTGTAGAGTGAACAGCATTCTTTTTCACGTCACTCACCCAAAATTCCTCGTGAACTTGTGGGGAAGAGGAATGCATGTCGAGCAGCGTGAAATTACAGTTGTTTGTGAGTATTTGTGCAAATACTTTTTGAAATGGAACCGTTTAGTTTTTGCGCAAGTGAGAATAGTCTGAACAGCGCACATTGTGACATAAATAGAAGAAACTGTCAGCAGCTGTATTAAGTTCAACATCAGAATTTTGATTGTCCATGCTCATGTTGTGAAAAAGAACGCTCAGCATTCTTTGGTGGAACGAAACTTGTATGGAACTTGGCGGCCACATCAAGATCATCAGTGCCGTGTGTAATCAACCTTCGTCAGTCTCTTCATCATCGACTAAGGAAAGGTGTGCTACTCATCGAGATATATATATATATATATCATTGTGTTGGTTTATTACCAATGATCTGCTATGCCTCCACCAGAGAGTGTTGACAAGGCTACTCAGGTTATTTTGAGGGTCATAATTCATCAATTTCTAATAATAAAAATTGGTAAGCGTATATACGTGCATGTACATGATTCAGTATATGTGTGTATTCACTCCTAAACTTATTAAACGATCATTATGAACTTTGGAACACAGTTGCTAGACCTAATTGGAACAATGTGTGTTATATTTAGTTTAGTTTTATGCAAGTTTTAACCATAGATATTAGGCATCAATTAATAAATATTCCTCAAATTTCAGTTCTTTTAGAGTATTTTAAAAGGTGTTTACGGGTATAATATGACTACAATCTCCCAGTTGGAAATTCAAATATTTCAGATTCACATTAAATTTGAAGTCATAAAATCCCAATTAAGATTATCTGCATTTCAATTTTTCTTGCCGGCTCCTTAAGCTTAAGCTTTAGACATTTTCTAGAATCCAAATCATAGAATAGATTTCAATAAAAATTAGAAATAAGGATTCTAGACATAAGGTTTTGTAACAGTGGATGTTGATTTTTTTTATCTTAAATTTTGTACAAAACTGTACTGGAAACTAATTTTACCTATCTTGGGACGAGTATTCTGTTTGTTCCATTTGTTTAATCCTATGTTTAATATTTTATGTGTACGTTACGCAAATTCGGCAGACAGCATTCAGATTGAAAGTAATTTTATTTGATACATTGCAAAGGAGACGTGTATATTGTAAGAATTGAAAAGAAAGGTTTCAGGTTTGTCAAATTATCTCCCTTTGCAGCTTTTATCTCTTCTTTTTTTTCCTTTCTTTTCGGCTTTTGAAATTGCCGACTGCTGCTGCTGCCACTTCCTGTTTTAGAGGAAAGAGAAAGGAAAAAGAAGTATCATTCGCTTTTCTCTCCCCTTCTTTCTTCCTCTCTCTCTCTTTCTTCCTCTTCTTTTTTTTTTCGTCCGATCTTCCGACAACAATAGAAAGAGAAAGGAAAAGGCGGATAGAGGAAGAAGAAAAAACCCACTGCTAACCGAAAAAGAGGTCTGTGATTTCTTTCTTTTCATCTTTTTTTTTCTTTTTGTAATTATTACTATTAACGTTTATTATTATTAACCGATAATTTCTCTCTTTTCGTCTCAACTTGCTGGGTTAGGAAAGAAAAGGGAGAGAGAAAAAAAAAAAGGCCTTAATATCACCCGACCATCTTTTCTTTTTTTAGCGCGAGAATAATATCAAGAAATAACCTAGAGGAAAGAAAAGAAAGACAAAAAAAGAGAGTTACTAGTTTTTATTTTGTCTTCTTCTTCACTATCTTTAAGAGGGGGAGGGTAACAACAATATTATCCTTGCTATTATTATTACTATTATTATTGTTGTTGTTGTATTTTCTATTTCTGGTTTCTTCACAGCGTAGAAACTAAGAATGGAAAAAAGAATAAAAAAGATCCTTTATATTTTAAATAGAATGAAATAGATTATTTCTGTTTCTTTCTCTTTCTCACTTTCTCGCTTCTTTCTTTTCTTAAAAAAAAAAAAAATGACCCTGGCATTTCACTTCTCTTTTTTTCTTGGTAGGTAAATGTTTTCTTATGTCTGTTCATCCTCATCCTCTTTTTTTTTTTTTTTTTTCTCGTTCGCTTTTTATTTTGCTTTTCAAACCTCATATACATATTTAGACGAGTTTATTTTTACTTATATAGGTAGGCGCGCGTGTTCGTATATCATTATTATTATTATTATTATTATTGCAATACGTTTCCGTGTTTTTTTGTTTGTTTGTTTTTTTCTTAAATTCTTAAAATTAGAAATAATCTTTTGTGCCAAACCTTCTTTAGTCCTTACCTTCACAGAAGGGCCCGGACAAAAAGAAATTATTATTATTATTATTATTATTATTAGAAGAAGAAGAAGAAGAAGAAGAAGATCTATACCCTCTTTCGTTTCAAGTGTTTTGATAAGTGCTCGTAATTATTAATTAAAACAGTTGATCTAATTATTAGTATAGAAAATCTGTCTAAAAAGAAAAAAAAAACTCTGAAAAATCGCGATTAATTTTCCTTTTTTTTTATCTTTTTTTTCTTTTTCTTCTAATTTCCTTTCCTTTATCTTTTAACAAAAACACGCACTTGCAGATTTCTCTTTAAAATGAAATCAGACTTTAGAAGCAAAACCTACAATAATGTTATTAAAACTAAAATAGCCTTGTTTTCTTTTATTTAATTATATTTATGTTAATTTTTATTTCATTAAACGTTATTAAACCCGCTACAATTGTCTTTTCTTTTCTTTTTTTTAAATTTTAACTATGAACTGGGCAGTAAATCTAACCATGTAAAGATTGCGCGCGTATAGACTTCGATTATTTATAAAAAAGAAAAAAAAACTATCAATATTATAAAAAAGTACAGTTAAATTCGATCTGTTAAAATATATTTAATTAAATGATTTAATTTCTAAAACAAAATAATTTATCGAAATTTTCATTTTTATAATCCATGCAAAAATAGCAGCTGACATTAGAATTAAAAAAATTGAATAATTTAAAGAGATAAAATAATTTATTTTAAAAATAATTTATTTGTAAGCTATGTTTTCAAATTTACTATTTTTAAATCATTGAAAAGCTTTATCGTTTACTTTAAACTATACATTTATTAATGTCAAAAATTTGATTGTCAAAAATACATAAATTAATATTTTTTGTTCTTTCTTCAATATACTTTAATATTTTATCAAAACGATTGTTACGGTTTATTTAAAAATTAAAAAAAATATATTTGTAAAATTTTCTTTTTGTGAAAAATTAATGCTTTATCCTTGTTGAAAATAATTATAAATTTCGTTGTTTTTTTTGCTTGTTTTGTTTTGTTTTAATGTTCAGATTGGAGAAGGAGGGGAAAAAATTGTCCGAACAAAAACAAACACAATTAACAAAAATTACTCCCTAATTGTTTTCCAAAACCCGTTTTTGTGTTATATATATATATATATATATATATATATATATATATATATATATATATATATATATATATATATATATGTCTGTATTTAAATACAATTGCATGATCATTTCTCATGTGTCTGTTTGATCGTGTGTTTGTTTCTCGTGTCTACGTAACTTTGATAGTTACACGCTTAAATTAGTATTTATTATTAATGGAATATTTATTGAAATAAAACACAGTGTAAAGTAGTGAAAGGAACAGTTTAAAAAATCACACTAGAAATATTTAATTAGTAATTAATAATTACAAAATTAAATCCACCAGAATGCATTGTGGTTTCATTTCTATCTTAATAATAGAAATGAAATTGAAATGCAGTTGAATAAAAGGAATTATTTACTTTGTGACTTTTCAAAATTTGAAAGGAATTTAGAAGCATTTAAACTGTCGAATAGAAAAGAAAATCAGTTAAACTGACTTAAAAATTGGTAGCAGATCCCGCTCGCGTAAGATTGAAAGTTTTCGATAAGCTATTTATATCCATCTATCTTATAGGGATTTAATAACCTATAATACTTTATTCATTTAATTTAAATTTTATTATTATTAAAATCCTAATTAAGCGGGAAGGGGGGGGGGTAAAAGTAAGATTCCCGGACAACACCGGATTGGTAGAACTAGTAATAAAATGAATTAAAAAACTTGGGATAAATTTTAACACTGTAATTCCTCGAAATAATTTGTTTCACTAGTTTTATTTTATTTTTTTTTTCTTCAAGTTATTTAATAGATTGACTTAGTTTTATTTATTGAACTTTTGTTTACTCTAACACAAATCGCGTGATTTATAAACTAAGAGCAATAAAATGAATTTTTTTGTATTTATTTATTTACTTTAAAAGTTTTATAATTTTCTTAATTATATATTTTTTTTTATCTAAACATACCAGTTTTATTGCATTTTTGTGTAACCTAAAAACAGTTATTTTTCTTTTTATAATCTCTGAAAAGTGGATAATTTTTGTGTGATATTCGTGTTTCTTATTGATGAAAAAAAAAGTGTGTACTTGTGCAGAATACAGACTGTGCTGAAACAATAACGTTGTGAGGAAAGGGCGGTTTGTAACTATTTTGTGCTTTCACCTAACAATGTAATAAATGAAAAATACTATAAAAATTGAATTTAACTTCTAAAAGAATGGCACGGTCCATATTCGGCATAAGCACTAAAAGAAGACTAAGCTTAAGGATTAAATCATTTTATAATTATATCATAGAAGTTGAACAAAACATGTTTTGTCAATTAGGAATCTTAACTCATTGTTCTAAGGGAAGTAACCCTATTTTACTAAGAATTGTAAGCAACGAATTTTTTTTTTTAATTTCTGTATTTAATGTAACAGTTTTATACCATTAATAATAGAAAATGTAAAATACAATGATATTGTAATTTTTCTTAAAAACATTCGAGTTATTGTAAGAGAAAATGTTTTTTTTTTGTTTTTTTTAACTACTTAAGGAAAATAGTTATCTCCCTTAGAACAATGAGTTAAAATTACGAATTGCCAAAGTTTTTTTTATAATCTGCAGCAACAATTAATTATCAATAATGATTCCATTTGCTCCACTTAAACTCGGAATTGTAACCGTACTTTGGCGGGGAATGAATAAATAAATATCGTCAACATCACCGTATTGTGAGAAGTCTAGTCTTTCCTCCTCTAACTCCTATAAGGACAAGGAAGCTAAATTTGTTTTTTAACCCAACTACGGAAAATTTAGGCACAAGGTCAATTTATAGTAGTGAATAAACTCTAAGGGTATACTCTGAATGGATGAAAATATTTTGATTTTCTACCTTTATCGTTTTTCGTAATTTTTGGATGTGTTAATTACTGCGACATGACAAGTAGATACCATTTGTTTTATTTGAAATTCGATTTTTCGATTTTCGACTTTCACTATTATAACGAACAAGAACCAAAAAAAAATCCATGATTTGGTTCGTATGCTCGATGAGGCACCTCGGGCGATCATCGGCACTTTCTCCAATAGGAGAAGGTAATGTCTCTGAGGATGGTCTCCCGAGATCAACCAGAATCGATACTATACTTTGATTCGGTCAGTAGGACTTTTTTCCCCTTTATTTTTGTCTGTTCTTCGTATGTCAAATGATCTAACCTTTACGTCAAGTTCAACCTTGTACATTGCTCTGTACTACTGTACCTGCCCTTGTGGGGAGACATTTTCCCAACCAATACCCGAAGCAAGTTTATCAGCACCGACTGATTTGATTTATCAACTGCCCGCTGGGTCGCTGGGATAGAGGCTCCTCAAACAACCGACAATACCCCCTCTTAACGTCGGAGAGGTATAACCCTTTCACTTTCCTGGAGACGAAAAGTTAATGCCTGGGAAGATAACCCTTTGAGCACCGAGCAGAACCAAGAACTTTCATCATAGTTCAACGGCCAGGAACCAAGCTAAAATGATAACCGGGGCATCTCTAAAATGCAGGGGGGGGGGGTTAAAAAGTCTTGGTTACCTTTTGATTCTCTTTAATTTATAGCTACCTTCAGTTTTAACAGACTATGAATGCCCACTTTAATTAAGGGTGCTTATGCGTGGAGTTTTTGTGGCAAGAGTTGCACAATCTTCAACTACACCTCTCCTGAGTCGGTGTTGTTAAATACCAGTGGCAAGTGGAGGTTCAGGACGACTGAAAATAATGCCAAGATAAGCGCCAAGAAGCGGAGAGCACATAACAGCACCTAGAATTGGTCATTCATCTGGTACTACTAGCCAAGAAGCTCAACTTCGGTGAGCTGACGAGAACCGCCGCAATGTGATTATGTCGTACTCTCGTTCATTATCGTGACACGCATGCACGCCGTGCTACATCAAGCTAGGCCTTGTGTTATACTTAATCTAGCGGAGAGGACGGGTTGAGTTACTGTAAATATCAACCACATTTTTTTTCCTTTTTTCAACAATAACATAATGCTGATGCTAAGAGGTTGTTGTGGAGATCTCATGAATAATAATAATAAACTGTTGTTAACGTTCTCCTCCCCGCCCCCTTTTGTCTGTCTGCACTTTGCTCCCTTTTCAGGTGTCAAAGGGTGGATGAGTGGGGTAATGTTGATGAATAGCAGACAGCCTGAAATGCTTCAATGATCAGAACGTTTTCCTTTTCTAAAGAAGTTTTTGCCAAACTCATTGTAGCTTTGTCAGAATCCAGTGTGTGTGTGTGTGTGTGTGTGTGTGTGTGTGAGAGAGAGAGAGAGAGTTTGTGTGTATGTATCATCGCTATTATCATTTCTTACTGACGAGGAATTTTCAGGCGAGTCATTACCGGTTATTCACGCTCTGGAGTCTGAGTGACAATGAGTTTCCTCATATTAGCAGTAAGTACTCTCCACAAATCACAGCCGTTTACCATTGAATTCTCAATTCAATGGGTTTTTTTTTTTTAAATTTTTTTACACGGTGGTCACCACTTATCAAGGTCCGGAAGCCACTCAGGGATAAGGGTTATTGCAATTACAGTACGTTAATGTGGAGATTTAATGAAGTGTTTACTTAAGAGGGCGGTTCATTAGTAGTTTGTTAACGTTGGACTTGAAGACATCTAAGTTGTAGTCAGGTGGGAAACAGGCAGACGGAACAGAGTTCCACAGGCGTGCAGTCCTAAGAAAGAAGCTTTTTTCATGGAATCCACGTTTTGATTTAGGCACAGATAAAGAGTGGGGGAAAGACGGGTGTTTTTCGTGAAGGATTGGCGAGGGGCGGGCAGAGATTGGAGTTCAGACGAGCACCTTTTGGGGAATTTAAGTAGCAATATAAACCTCTTAAAAATTCTGATGTTCTCCCTGTTCTTCCAGTGAAGGTCTGGATGGTGCTATCACTTTTCAATCTGTCCATTCTCTCAGAACCTACACTACCTTTTTTGTGTTCTACCAACTGATTTTGGTGTCACTATGTGTTCTTTTTTATGTGTATAGGGGAGGGCGTGTCAAATTTTGTAGATTTTCTGGGTAGTCTTAGTTTTGTTTTCGTATGTTTTATCGATATTTCTAGCTGACAATGTTTTATCCTGTTTCCATTTGTCCATCAATGGTCAATATCACCTGGCTAGTTTTTACACAGTATTTTCTTAATACTTTGTTTTCAATGGTGCAGCTGTGGTTTGTATATTGTCGATACCAATTTCTCCCAGTTTGTTTTCAAGTTTGTTTATTAAAAAAAATGTTGTTTTTTTTTTTCATTTTACCTAACCATCATGGTTGGCAACATAAGTTGTATGGAGAGCAATGATATGAGAATGATATGATGGATGTTTAATGTAAGTTAACTACAGACTTAGTTCTGATGACGTCAGAGGAAGATTTAATCTGGACAGTTTAGGGAGTTGTGTGCAGAAGAGTAAACATTGAAAGAATGGATGAGAGTTTTTGGGTTAGTAGGTGTAAAACAGTAGCAGGTTCAATTCACAGGAGAAGGCTAAGGAAAAGATGGGAGGAAGTGATGAAAATGGACTTGAGAAAAAAAAAAGGGAGGCACTTCTACACTATTAGGACGAAATTTTGTAGTTGATAAATGTTGTTTTTAGATAAAAAAAAAAAACAAACAAAAAAACAAACAAAACAGTTTCTACTGATTTTTTTTTTTGGTCAGTTCTAATAAGTTACAATGGTACCTTCCAAATTATGCAGTCGAAATTACCTGAATATTGAATTATTAACAAAGGCAACTTTAATTGTGTCAGCAGGTGAAAAAATTCGGCCATCTTATTTAAATAGAAACGGAAAATTACCTCCCTTTTCAACTCTCCTGTGTCTTACAATCGTTTTCATCAAATTCTATTTTTCATTTTCTTACATAAATAATTTTCTACCTCATCGATTTGCATGATTTTTGGATATAATCATCTTAAAAATACGAGGAATACATAGATACCATTGTTTTCTTGTGAAATTCGGTTTTATGATTTCCAAAATTTTGTCTTAATAGTGTAGAAACGCCAAAAGGTATAAATAAAAACCTGAGATAGGTTAGTTTGGTCAATTTCTTAAAGCTCTCCAACACATGCCAGCATGTATAAGGCTCTATGTACAAATTTATATTTAGTTGACCTTTGACAACTAAATATTTTTTTTTACTAGCCAAATATACAAGTTACTAGCCAAACGCACATGACTTTTGGAATATGACATCTTCGTTCCATAACAAGTACATAAATCAAAGATTTTTCTGTATTTTTTTTAGTGTAATTGTAAATATGCACTAAATTTTATGTTGAGACTTGAAAGTATGAACATTCAGATTTCTCCAGATGTTTTTTTAAAACAACTTTCATTTAAAAAGAGAATATCTTGTTCTATTGAACCTTTTATTTCTGAATTTTTGAGATGAGGATTGGTTATTCGTATTATTTGGATTCATCGGACTACTGTTCTCATCTTGAAACCAGCGTGACATCGTCATCAAAAGGTGTTTTCAAACTACTTAACAAAAGTAATCTGCAATGTGAACGATTCACGCATGTGCATTCGTAAAACAGAAAACAGATAAGAATCCAATCACTCATAGTACGTAGCAATTTTTTCTATTTTGACTCGTGAGCAGACCTTTTTTTCAGCTGAAAATGGATTAAGTTTTCCAAATGTCTGGATATCCTATATAGCAAATTTCAAGTCTGTAGGTCAAAAATTCATTGAGTATATAGGTTGAGAAGTGTCCTTACCACACACACATTCTTACTATTATAGATATATATAGATTTGATAATGTTTAGAAAAATTTTTTTCTTTTTCCATAAAACATTAACAGATAGTTTTAAACCAATAAAATGAATTTGTTTTTTTCTTTTCTTTTTCTTTTTTTTAATTTACTGAAAGTTGTAACAAGTTAAATCTTTCTTAAAACAATAAATATTTCCTTCCTTCTTACAGTAAAAGTAATTGTTCACTAAATATTCTTTAAATAAATAAGATGAATATCACTTTATAAATTTATTGATTGAAAATTTTTTTTTATTTTTTCCTTTATTAAGCCCTCGTCATAAAACTGTTAGCAAGAGACAGATACAGGACTCCAAATATGTGACAGTGATACATGTTCATTCACACAATTCGGAGGCAGCATGTTGTGTGTGTGTATATATATATATATATATGTGTGTGTGTGTGTATGTGTGTGTATATTTATGTGTGTGTATGTATGTGTGTGTGTGTATATATGTATATATATGTGTGTGTATATATATGTGTGTTTGTGTGTATATATGTGTGTTTATATATGTGTGTGTGTATATATATGTGTGTGTATATATATATATATATATATATATATATGTATATGTGTGTGTATATATACTTCCGAATAGATTTATCCAACAATCAGCTGGTATGGAAACCTGTGATTATAAGATTTACAAAATATTACTAGTTGTAATATTCTATGTATTGTCCCATCTAAATAGGAAGTGCTCAATATACAGGATAGAGCAAATAAAGCAAATTATAGTGATTCAATGAAAATAAAAAAAAAACCTTTATTTAAATCAAGGATTTTTAATTATTCCAAGTAAAACAAAGAATACTTTAGAAATTTTATCTTCTTATCCTTATAGTGTTTCGATGCCAGAGGAGAAAATATTAGCAAATAGATATAACAGTATTCACCCTATTTGCTAAAGTCAGTTAGACATGGAAAATCATAATAAAAAATTGATTAAATAGAAGTCACATTTCTTCAATTTACCCTGCTATGTGACTTTTATTTAATCAATTTTTTATTCTGATTCTCCATGTCTCACTGACTTTAGCAAATAGGGTGAATACTGTTATATCTATTTGCTAATATTTTCTCCTCTGAAGAGATGGTAGGCATCGAAACCCTATAGGATAAGGAGATAAAATTTCTAAAGTATTCTTTGTCTTACTTGGAATAATAAGAAATCCTTGATTTAAATAAAGGTTTTTTTAATTTCATTGAATCACTATAATTTGCTATATATATATATATATATATATATATATATATATATATATATATATATTTTGCATGGTATTGGTGAAGGTTTTCACTCTCTAGAGTGCTTTCTAGTTTTTCTATGTTATTGTTAATGGAAATTAAAAATATATGTACTTTTATTTTAAAAAGAATAAAAAAATTTGTAATGTATATATATTTATTTATATATTTTATATTTTTTGTAGTTTCTGCCTGCCCATTGAGGAGTGCAAAGCAACAAGACTGCAACCGTTGATGTTCACTTGTTTTGGGGATATCGCAAATTTACCGGCGTTCCATGATTTATTTCTTTTTTTTTTTTTGTACAAAGATTTATTGACTATGATCCTAACTTGAACAACGACAGAGAAATCCTTTCTCTTATCTCTGAAAGATATATACATACATACATCTATATATATATATATATATATATATATATATATATGTATATGTATGTATATTATATCATTCTATATAAAAGTCCTCACCTTTCTCGAGAATTAAAAAAAAAAAAAAAAAAAGAACTGGCTACAAAATATTAAACCCAAATGTTTCTGGTAAAAAAGAAAAGGATTTTTCTAAAACGTTTAAAGCATATTCAGTTGTGTTTTAATCAATTACCTTTTGGGAGTTGAGAGTTTATTCCAAGCTTCTCTTTGACCCGTTTCTTGAAATATTCAGATGCCATTACAATCATCATTGTCACCCGATTTAACATCTCATTTGACGTTTTGATCTTGTCTTTCAAAGTGTCTCATCAGACTGCCCATTCCAAAAAAAGATTTTGGCCTACATTCAAGGCTTTCAGATCATCCCAAATTATCTCTTTCTACAATTGTTTCTTGGATAACTCCTTCCTCTGTCAACCAAGGGCGACTATCTTGGTGAATTCATGGATCCGCACATCTCTACGGTTTACATGTTCAAACTAATGCAACCCGCTTGGACTATAAAGCGTTTGTATCTTTAATTCTAATAAGCCATATAAGAAAAGGCTTATCTGAATTTAAAAAAAAAAAAAAAAAAAAAAAAAACAGGAGTTTTTTATCCAATTTATACTGAACTTGTCTTCTGATTTCTTTGAAAAAAAGAAAAGCATAAAAGGTACTCTGTAAAACTGAGCCATACTTGAACAGCAGCTAAACAAAATCTTCCTAAGAAAAGACTGTCTGGATCTTCCAAATGATATATAACTGATTTTTTAAATCACCAATGGTCAAACCAAATTTCATTGGAATCACTCCTAGACCAATGGTTTAAATAATTCCAACTGACACGACCATTCATCGGAAATATTGATTTCTGAAAATCCCCCCCAAGACAAGTGTTTTCTAAGATTCTTTGTTTCTTTTAGCGTTGCTGATTTTCTCACACAACAAAACAATTTAAAAGACAGAAAGAAAAAAAAATGTATTCTGACCAGCCGGTATATCCTACGATGGTACCGCCACCGAATTATCAAACCTGCTCTATTATGGAAGATGATGATCAAACAGAGGGTGGCAGTCCCCAAAATGCTGACAGTGGTGGTCACATGCCAAAATCTATTTCACCGTCTGTCCAACCGATGTATAGCAATCATCCAAAGCATGGAGAGAAACCCTACAAGTGTAACATATGTCGAAAGGCCTTTTCACGGCGCGCAGATCTGAACAACCATGAGCTGGCCTTTGCTGGGGGCAAGCACTTCAGCTGCTCGTATTGTAGCAAGGCGTTTTGCCAGCGGGCCCACCTGAAAAGCCACGAACGGATCCATACCGGTGAAAAGCCGTTTCAGTGTGAGTTGTGTCCGAAGGCGTTCAGCCAGAAAATCCACTTGAAGGTGCATAAACGTGTGCACTCTGGTGAAAAGCCTTATCGATGCCACGTGTGCAACAAGGCATTCGCTCAGCGTGACCATCTCAACAACCACGAGAGGACCCATACTGGTGAGAAGCCATTTAGCTGTGCGTTCTGTTTAAAGGCATTCAGCCAGCGGGCGCACCTGCGCAACCACGAGAGGGTTCACACGGGCGAGAAAGCTTACGCGTGCTACGACTGCGGCAAGACGTTCAGCCAGCGTACGTACCTTCGCAACCACGAACGTACCCACACTGGGGAGAGACCGTTCAACTGCGGCGTCTGCTTCAAGTCGTTTAGCCAGAAAGCGCACCTGAACACACATGAGCGCACCCACAGCGGCGAGAGGCCCTTTAAGTGCCACATCTGCGACAAGGCGTTCGCCCAGCGTGACCACCTTAACAACCACCAGCGAACGCATTCCGGGGAAAAGCCTTTCTCCTGCTTATACTGTCCGAAAACGTTCAGCCAACGGGCCCACCTCAACAGCCACGAGAGGACCCACATCGGCGAAAAGCCGCCCCCGCCACCACCACCACCACCATCGGCCAACAGCGACGATAGAAACTCCTGTTCGAGATGCTGCTGTCGTTCTCCACCACCCTTACCTTCCCTGCCATGCCGACCATATCCAAAGGTCAACAACGAGTGCAAAATTCCTGGATGCAATCTCTGCCCACCCAGCTCGTGTGGGGATCCGTATCGAAAGAATATGTGTTCAAGCAGCGGACCCTACGGCAAAGGTCCATGTTCTAGCAGTGGACCATACGGAAAAAGCCCGTGTTCCAGCAATGGGCCATATGGGAAGAATATGTGTTCCGGTAATGGGCCATATGGAAAAGGTCCCTGCACTAGTAACGGACCCTATGGAAAGGGTCCCTGCTCAGCCAATGAACCATACAGGAAAGGTCCTTGCACTGGTAGTGAAATGTATGGAAAAGGTCCCTGCTCAAGCAACGAACCGTATGGGAAAGTTTCCTGTTCAGGCAGTGATCCTTACAAGAAAGGTCCATGTTCTAACAATGATCCATACAGAAAAAATCCATGTTCTAGCAATGATCTGTACAGAAAAAGTCCTTGTTCTAGCAATGATCAATGCAGGAACAGTTCTTGTAGTAGCAATGATCCATGTAGGAAAAGTCCTTATACCAGCAGTGATCCATACAGAAAAAGTCCATGTTCCAATAATGAACCATACAGGAAAAACTCTTTCTCTAACAATGACTCTTATCGGAAAGGCAGTTATTTGAATGAGGAACCATATTCCAAAAATCCATGCTCCAATGAAGATTCCTATAGAAAAGAATCCTCTCCTCATGAGGAAATATTTCCAAAGAACTCTTGCTCTAATGAAGAATCGTATGGAAAGGACGCTTGTTCCAATGAAGAATCTTACCAAAAGAATTCTTGTACCAATGAAGATTCATTCAGAAAAAGTACAAGTCCAAACGAAGAAACATTTCCAAAGAATTCTTGCAGCAATGATGAACCAATGTCAAAGGTCCCATGCTCAAATGACGAACCATTTCCAAAGGTTTCTAGCTCTAATGACGAACCATTTCCAAAGGTTTCTAGCTCCAACGATGAACCCTTCTCAAAGGTGTCTTGTTCCAATGACGAACCCTTCCCAAAGGTCTCTTGTTCTAATGACGAACCGTTTCCAAAAGTTTCATGCTCGAATGATGAACCATTTCCAAAGGTCCCTTGCTCTAACGAACAACCGTATCCAAAACGACCTTGCTCAAATGAACAATCATTTTCTAAAAATTGCAGTCCCAATGAGCAACAGTTTCCAAAAAGCTGCAGTTCAAATGAACAACCATTTCCAAAAAACTGTAGTTCAAATGATCAACAATTCCCCAAAAGCTGCAACTCCAATGAGCAACCATTTCCTAAAAGCTGCAGTTCTAATGATCAACCCTTTCCTAAAAGCTGCGGTTCTAATGAGCAACCATTTCCTAAAAGCTGCAGTTCTAATGATCAACAATTTCCAAAAAGCTGCGGTTCTAATGAGCAACCATTTCCTAAAAGCTGTAGTTCCAATGAGCAACCATTTCCAAAAAGCTGCAGTACAAATGATCAACCATTTCCTAAAAGCTGCAGTTCCAATGATCAACCATTTCCAAAGAGCTGCAGTTCCAATGAGCCACAATTTCCTAAAAGCTGCAGTTCAAATGAGCCACAATTTCCTAAAAGCTGCAGTTCCAATGAGCCACAATTTCCTAAAAGCTGCAGTTCCAATGAGCCACAATTTCCTAAAAGCTGCAGTTCCAATGAGCCACAATTTCCTAAAAGCTGCAGTTCCAATGAGCCACAATTTCCTAAAAGCTGCAGTTCCAATGAGCCACAATTTCCTAAAAGCTGCAGTTCCAATGAGCAACCATTTCCTAAAAGCTGCAGTTCCAATGAGCAACCATTTCCTAAAAGCTGTAGTTCCAATGATCAAGCATACCGAAAGAACCCTTGTTCTATGAATGAGCCATACAAAAAAAATTATTCGCCAAGAACAAGTTTAGCAAAGACCATGCCGTATGAGTCACCACGTGACATACACACACCGTCGTCAACTTCAATGTCTCATTCTCGAAATCCCAACGAACACTCTCAGTCACTCTCGTCGCCTCAACAGATGTCTGGTGCCCCACCACTGATTCTGCAACCGTTGCCAACCTGTTCACAGAACTGGGACAATAACTACTCCTGGCCTCGTAGCTACCCGTTGTCCTCAAACTGGAGTACAGGTTGGACAAACTCTCCAACAGTCTTTCCTGGCAGTGTGAGATTAAGTAAATAAAACCAGCTGATAGGATACCCGAGTGTGTGCACTATTAATTAGCCTGGAAGAAAAAAGCAAAATGGTCTTTAAAGTTTCACAGTTATGAAATTAAGTAAATAGATACTTGATATTTTGAATTTGTTCTTGTGGGTCAACTTTGAGTAAAGATCTAGTGTGGAGGTGAGGACAGATTGTTTCAAAAAGCGATTAAAGCAATTAAAAAAAATTTTTTTTAAGATTATGACATGCTGAACATTTTGGAATTAAAATCTATTTAGCATTATGAATTTATTTGAAGAAAAACATTTTTTAAATGAGTAAATACGCTAGTATTATCAGAATTTTTTCTAAAATGGCAGCATGATAGATCAAAACAAGGTTATTAGATTCAAAGCAGAATGAAATGTATGTTCTTTTTTTTCCCTATTGATATATAATATCAACAGTGTTTTGCATTTCATAATTGAAAAAAAAAAAAAAAAAAGTGTTTCCACCTCTAATCTAAACCATTACCGAACTTTGACACACAAAAAAGGGCAAGTTGATCTCTTGTGTCAAATGAAGTCATTTTAAATCCTTGATGGTCATTTAATGCCGAATAACCAAAAAAATATTGTTTGGTTCACTTTTTTCTTTTTTTATAAACCCTGTCAATTATTGTGGACTGTCATTCGAATTATATCCGGAACATTGTTCCCTCTATGCGTTTTGTTTTGTGGCATGTACCATTAGTCACCATGTATCCGTCAATAATAAAACTATATTGAGTTGAAGAAAAAGTTAATGCAACTTGGATACTGATAGGGTGACCACTAAGCATGCTAAAAATACCAGATTCTTTAAAGGTTCCGCCAAACGGAAATTGTGTTTGTCTTATGAAATCATTTTTAAACAATATACAAACTTTCTCCTTGAAAATATTATGTGCTGGGATCGATTGTCAAACTTACATCATATTTCAGTTTTTTTTTTTTTTGCGAGGATCTTAATAATAAATTCAAAATTTAAAAAAAAAAAAAGAGAGTAAGAAAGAAAATTTTGAATATTAGAAGTCCCAAATTGTCAACCAAACCTAAAGATTCTTAAGAATTCAAATCATAATCTTCTGTCTAAATAATATAATGACAGAAAATTTCTCCTCAATGTAATATATCGAACAATATTCACTTTGTCTTTGGTGGGGGTGGGGGGTGGGGTCTTTAGGCTACTGAAAAAACAAAACCCATTTTATCTTGTGAGCAAAGATATTTTTTAATTTAAACATTCAAACTCTCCATTCTGTTTTTTTTTTTCTCAAATAAAAAAAAAAAAGAAAGATACTTCATTTCTATAATGTGTGATCTTACCAGTCAAACGTAAGTTGCATTTCAAGAAATAAACGGAATCTATTTTAGAAATAGACCTTATCCTTGGGTTTCATTTATAGATCTTTTTATACATGATTCTGTTTGTTTATACAATAGGTTTATTTGTATTTGTTGAATTTTGGGTGAAAAACAATTGTGTAATATTCAATAAATTGTATGATTTGTGCAGAGAACTATGTTAGCAAATGCTTTTTTTGTTTGTTTGTTTGTTTGTTTTGTTTTGTTAATTAACAAAAAGGCAAATGAGGTTGATTGTTAACTATTGCCATAATTTCTATGAAAACGTTTTTTCTACGATAGTCATTTTTTTGGCCATCCCTTTTTGGATCATTTTTCTGTTATGTAAATAGTTTGAATTTATGTGCCATTCTTGTAATAGAAAAATGATCAAAAAAGAGATAGCAAAAGATATAACTACTGTAGAGAATAGAAAATTATTCAATTGCAAATATTAAATGTAGTTGACCCAAGACAAAAATTGGCAGTATCCATCCAGTCAGAGAAGCTTTAAATTGTAAAGAATTTCAGGTAAAAACAAAAACAAAAAAAAAATAAGTATAGAATGTTTGTCTTTGTTTTGTTTTGTTCATTTTTTTTTTTTTAAATATAGTTAGCTGCCTCGTGGACCTTATTTTGTTGTTTACATAATAAACTATACTTTTTAAAATGATTTACTTAACACTCTTTGCATGGCTGTCACAAATTTGCAACAAGTCTAGCAGATGATACTACACACATAGACACGATAGCAAAAATATACACAATAAATTCAGCAATTGACTAATATGTGCATGATAAAATGACAATTTTCCATAAGTGGATGGGCAGTTATAAATTCAAGATGGCTGCCATTACAGTATGTAAATTAGTCAAATTTTACTATTTCTTTTGATAGTTTGATTTATATGCTATAAATGCCATATTCATTTGTTTGAGCATATGATGAAAGGTTAAGCTTACAAAGTCGTTTTAAAAATAGCCGTAAAACATCATTTTTCTACAAAAAATATAATAGGTCTCTCATTGTCTACCAAGCTCTAGCCCCTGTCTCATCACCCTAACTCTAATTTGTAACTTTAATCTGTAACAAGTAATTAGTTAATTTAATAACAGTAGGATTTAATTGTTACATTTAGTTTAAAAATTTAATTATTGGTCAAAATGATATGGTTGGGGTCCCAAGGTTCAAACAACGATTTCTGGTGAAGTAATAATGACGAATGAAATAAATGCACATGTGTGGAAACTATTAACACTTGACTGCGCTTGGCAAGAACTCGCTTCTCTGGGTCGCAATTCATAGTTTGATGGGAAGTACAACAAAGTAAATATCAAAAACAAGATCTGAGACTTAACATTTTTTAAATACATCAGATTGAGTTTGTGTCAAGTGAGCAGTATTCATTTTCTATGTGCGAAAAAATATGTTTGAAAATTTACAACTGATAGTTCTAGTTAAAGTTCTTCTTTATTAAAAAAAAAAAAGTTTGGGACTCTATTCTGACCGATTATTTAATTTTCTACTTTTAGTAATTGCTTGATTCTCATTAAAATTTGAGATTAAATATATTTTAAGTAATGGAGATTATCTAAAATTTCCAGAGGTCAGTGTCAAATACATAAAAGCTAAAAGAAAAAAATTCATGTTGAAAACTATGGAAATACAGCTTACTCGACTTAATTTCTGAGATTAGAAAATTGTGCATTTTGATTAGAAGATATTGAAAGGATGACAGTTTGCGTCCGGTGTAAATTATTAAAAATCAGATGTTAATAAAATATTGGAAGGGTAGCAGATTTTTGCTTGGGGAAATTTTTTATACATAAGCAGATACATTAAACCCTCTTATGACAACTTGCATAGAACTGCCACCTTTTTTACTAAACACAAATGTTAGATGTGAGTGTATATTTATTCTCCTTTTCATGTATACTTGATGACATCCAAATCATGTGCGTTAGGTACTGCTGACTTTTTCATTTTTACCTGCCTCTGGTGCACTGATCCCCAATATCCAACACAGATGTGAAAAAAAAAAAACACTGAGTACCACAAGTAAATCTATGTTCGATAACAATTACATATTGAAAATGCTAAAATCTGATTTGTCTGCATTTCCCAATATGGGAGCCTCAAACGATAAACTAACCCCTTCCCCATCCTGAAAAGGAGAAGGTAATTCCTGAAAGGAGTAGTAAACAAAACTAGTAACCACATCACACTCTAATCCTTGTCTAAGATCCATCAAAATGAACAATTGACATAAAACATTTAAAATTCTCATGTCTGATAACGTGAAAATAGTTGGTAGGCAGAGAGGTTGTTCTTCGTAAAGATTTGTGGCAATGTTTTAATGTTTCGGACTAATTTGACAAGCATGTATCTTATTTTGGAGGGAACAGTTAACATAACATGACAGCCATGACATGAGCATTGTGATTGGCTCGAGACTGAAAAATCTTGAAAAGGCTTCACAAATCACATCTCCTGGGATTCGTTGTCAAATGTACTTCATATTTCAATTTTGTGTGTTTTACAAGAATCTTGAGAAAATAAAATTCTAAATTTTGACAAAAAAATAAAAAAAGAAAATTATGAACAAGGAGTTCCAAATTTTTTAATCAAACCAAAGAAGATTCTCAAGAATTCAATTCTCTCTCTCTCTCTCTCTCTCTCTCTCTCTCTCTCTCTCTCTCTCTCCCTCTCTCCCTCTCTCTCTCTCTCAGTAGAAAAAAAAAAATCATGAGTTTTGTTATGTAATAAAAAAAAAAAAAAAAAAAAATGTTGCTGATTCCCAAGAATGTAAAGTACAAAAATGTTTTTGCAACATCTCAAAATATGTGTCAGGATGCTGAAACTTTTTTTATTATAAAAGGCCAAATGTTTTTAAAAAATATAAAGAAAATAATTTTTAAAATTTCATGAAAATCAGGAAAGAAAAAGATAAAAGAGACAAATTTTGCAATTTCCCTAGTGGAAAAATGTAACTTAAGGTTCACGCCATCTTTCCCTCAACTCTTTGTCCTACATCAAAAGTTGACATAAAATACCCCACCCACTACACACACTTGTAAAACTGACATAGTGTTCAGTTAAAAAAATCATTTTTGTTATTTTTTTTTTTTTTTTTTTTTGTGATTAGTCATTTGAACTTTTTTGCTTAACAAATTTTAATTGGAAAAAAATATCAAAAAACACTGACATATTAATTGAATTTAAATTCAAATTTTAAAACATTCTATTTACTTATATGGTAAGAGTTTTGTTTTGCTTTTTTGTGTTTTTTTTAAACCTCGTTGTCAATCTTAAAATAAACGTGAGTTTATTATTTTCATGTTTTCAGAAAGTTAAAGGGAGCTAACTCTTCTCTAATTGCATCCTCGGTTTTCAACTGGGTTTGTTAATGTTCACTTAGCATATAAACCTTAATATTTAAATTATGCACATGAGTTCGGATTAAATCCTTGATTACATAGGTTAATAATATTATAAACCTATGCAAGAGTTTAAATTTCAAAATACTTAAAAAGAAATTCTTATTGTGTTAAAATAGAATTTTGAGGCTTAATTTTCTGTTGTTAAGATGACATTAGAGACTTAAAATGATCCAGAGTTGAATTGTTTTGAGATTCAACATAATTTAAATTCTGTTTTAATCCAATTGTAACATTTTTTCTAGGTTGTTTTCATCTCTCCCACAGACTTTGTTAGAAAAAGGATAAATAGACACTTTTTGCTCTTATTTTACATCTTGCTAACCTGTTTCGTTCGTTAATAAAGAGACACAAAAATAAAATTCTATGAAGTAGAAAAATAATGGTGCTTATGTAGAATTACTATTAATTCTAAAAAAAAAAAAATACAGAAAAGTCTTTATGATTTTCGTACTCGTCAGAAAACAAAGATATCATATTGCAAAAATTACATCAATTTATCAAATAGTTTTTGTTTTTTTTCTTCAATTAAGAAAATCAAATTTTATGATTTTTAGTGATTAAAAAGTTTTAACTATTTTGAATACAAACAAAATCTCGGTAATCGAATTAAGTTGTCGCTCTTGAATTTTAAAACAATGTGTCTGCTCCTTGCCACTATGTGGCCTCTTTTCCATAAAATTTGATTTTCTTAGTTAAAAAACCTACTTTATCAATTTACATAATTTTTGGAATATGACATCAAAAACGAATACGTACAGTATAAAGATTTTTATTCTTTGTTTAGAATTTGTGTAATTCTATATAAGAACCAGAAAAGTATTTTCTCTGAGATTCGAAATATATGAAGAACTGAAATAGTTGACAAAGAGAAATATTCAAAGATCAGTTTGATGATAAAAGTAAAAACAAATTAAAATAGATGTTCCTGCTTTAATTAAAATTCTGCATTGAAGTACAATAGTTTTGTCAATTCCAAGCTAAAATAAAATAACAAAAACATGAACTGTTAATATTTCTTTTGTATTTCTTTCTTTTTTTTTTTTCCTTCTGTCTTTGTCCAAATAATAATTTGCTTGGATAAGGTATTAGTCCTAAAAAGTATGAGTTAATTTAGCTGTAATTAAAATGAAGCCATTTTTTTTTTCTTAATTTTGACCCAAATTTTATGAATTAGTTTAAAAAATGTTCAAAATATAGTGTATATAGTATATAATTGGATATTTAAAAATATGCATATCAAGTAAAGACATTGTTATGTACTGACATGTCATGTCGAAATTAGTAAAAAAATTAAAAAATGATAAAAAAAATCGTTGCTACTATCATATAATTCTTGATTTGCTATTTTCTCATTTGAAATCGCAAATTTAGTTAACTGAAAACAAGGGAAATAAGTCAGTTTGTCTTTTTTTTATATTAGAGCATTGTAACTTTTTTTTTTATATTAGAGCATTGTAACTTTTTTTTTTTATATTAGAGCATTGTAACTTTAAGATCAGATTTTAACCACAGTGAGTTTATCAACTGAAACTTTCTGTCCTTAAATGATAAGAAAAGTAGCATTTTCAAAATCTTGACAAAAATGTTCAACACAAGATACATGGTTGAAAAAAAAAAAGAAGTTTTTTTGTTAATTTACCCTTCCCACTTGATAAAAAAAAATTGTCATTTCTGCATTTTTGTGTGTTGCTATCTTTTTCTCATCTGATAGACATCATTCTATATTATACCAATATTTGGTAACAACATTACCTCAACTTGTACATATTGCAGTAGATCTTGACTCTTTTAATTATTTGTCATGAATACAGTACAAAGCTTATGCTATATTAACCCTTTTTACTAAACTCTATCTTGTTTAATGTATTTTGCTAACTGTATATTGCGTACATGTGTGTATATAATATATATATTGTTAGATGTGGCTATATATAATTTATGTGTGTATGTATATATAGATATCTCTCTCTCTCTCTTTCTCTCCCTATATATATATATATATATATATATATATATATATGGAGAGAGAGATACATATAGATAGATAATCATAGATATATATGTTGAAATGTTAAGGAAAACTAACAAATATTAATTTTAGCTAAAAATGTTTTTTATTGGCATCAATTTATTTCAATTAACATTTGACAAAATCGTTTCATTCTTAAGGGTATTTAGGAAATTGATCTCCATTCTTTCCAGCATAGCTCTGTCAATATGGGCAACATCCACTCAAATAGCTTTCTTCAGATCATTCATGTATGAATTGGAGTAGGAGGTGGTTGGGTCCAGAATTGTCGGCAAATCTGGAAATAGACGTTTGCCAAAGCTAGGGTGTAGCTTTGTGAATTAGTTGGGTAAGCTGTCACCCAATCCTGTTAAAACCACACTAATGGGATGAAACTGTTTTTGCCAAAATTAAAGCACAACAAATTAACACTTCACAATAATTTTTTTTTTTTTGATCGTCAAATAATAAGATCAAATGATGCCAACTTTGCAACGGCACACCGTTACTTTTGAACTATACAGTGGTGTTTCGTGCATTTCCCTTGAAGCCGAATAACTACAATTTTGTTCTCCTGAGTAAATAGAAAACAAGCGTTATTCATTAACTTGTCATGCACTGTGTGTGTGTGTGTGTGTGTATATGAATACGGATGTTATGTATACATAGTTCTGACATACTAAAAATAGTTACCATTGAAAGGTAGAATTATTTGTAAGATATGTTATATATATATATAGAGAGAGAGAGAGAGAATATATTATTCATATATATAGTATATATATATACTTTTATTTGTTTTACATAGGCCTTAATATGTCACTACACATTCATGAGCATATTTCAGTCAGCCAGCTACAAATAACTAGAGACCTATTCAAGCAATATTGCTTATACAAAAGTTTAGTCTGTCTAAACTTTTGTATAAGCAATATCGCCTAAATAGGTCTCTAGTTACTTGAAACTGGCTGCCCAAAACATGCTCATGAATGTGTAGTGACATATAAATGCTTATGTAAAGCAAGTAAAAAGTATATCTTGTCCTACTTCGGTATTGAGCACTCTTGTATTAACCTTGTTAAAACTCTTTGGTTGCTTTACTTCTGGAAAATATTAACCTGGAATTATATATATATATATATATATATATATATATAATAAACAAGGAGAATTTAAAGTTAAATACAATTTTATTACATCATAAGATCAATATGGAAACACTTTAGGTCATGGCGTTTATTGATCTGATGATGTAATGAAGTTTTATTTAACTTTGAATTTTCATCTTTTATTTCTTATATTAATTGCTTTACTTATCCGGGTAGAGTTTTTGCTATCTTTATAGATTTATTTGTGTCAAGGTTATTTTTAGGTTAGTACAGAAATACTTTGTTTGTTTTTTATTATATATATCTGATAAAAAACATTATTTTTGCACCAACCTAATATATATATATATATATATATATATATATATATATATATATATATATATATATATTTGCATTAGTGTCTCACAGAAACCTACAGAACAAGGAACAGACATAG
Organism: Euprymna scolopes; assembly: GCF_053919585.1. Taxonomy (NCBI): domain Eukaryota; kingdom Metazoa; phylum Mollusca; class Cephalopoda; order Sepiida; family Sepiolidae; genus Euprymna; species Euprymna scolopes. The sequence continues at coordinate 30,049,436 of NC_136502.1, forward strand.
AAATAAAAACAAACTTTAATTTGTCAAAATATATTAGATAAATGAAATGGATTCAGCACAAATGAGATTTAAATAACACTTATATATATATATATATATATATATATATACGCACACTGAATTTATATACATACTATGCATATATATTCTAATTATATACACATGTAAATTCTTTATAAATATCTCTTTTCATAATTTTCTTTTGTGTGTGTGTGTCGCTCGTGTTCCTCATCCATGAAATGATGATTCATTTAATTTACAAGGTTTTTAAATTAGTTGTTTCTTTTTAATTTCCTGATTTCCTGTGATATATAACACCCGCTTTATTGAAACCATCCTGTTTTATTGAACCTCGTGTTTCATGACATAGGCATTTTAGCAAGCATAATCGTTTTTATAATATGAAACTACAGTTTAATTTAATGTGCTGAGGAGACATGACAAATATAAATGGCCGCCTTTTTCTTAAAACAGGCAAAAAAAAAAAAAGAAAGAAAATGAATAACAAAAACAATATTGTCAGTAATTATCTATGTACATCATGCTGTATATTCGTTCAAAAAATGCTTAAATAAACGTTGGAAATTTTGTTTTCTTTTTTTTCATTCCTTTTGAAAAAGGAAGCTACTATAACTTTGAAAATTTAACATATCTACGCATTAATACTGTTGTCACTACCTGTGTACCTACCTACGTCTTGCTGTAAACTGGTACGAATAAAAAATGTTTAACTCTTAAATGCTATGAATTTTTTTTCTTTGTATTTTTTCATTTTTTTATTTTTTTAGGGTTGAATTGTGAACAGTATGATGGCCAATAATAGCATTTATCCTTTTGCTGGAAATCTGAGTGTTTGTTTTGAATATAATACCTTAGGTTTCTGTATAATTTGATATCTACAGGTAAGAGTATTTGAACTTTATGTTGAACTAGCAGGCTGCCCGACATTGCCCAGTCATAAAATATGGTTAAAAATGATATTGTAATTCATGCAGATTTTGTATTTATTATTATAGAGCCAATTCTCTATTATGCTCCATATATAGAAGCTATTTCAAAAGTAAAAAAAAAAAAAAGAAAATATAGGATTTGGGTGCCATCAGCTTGAATCGAAACCAAAACCTGTAGCTCTTCAGCCTTATTCGTTATCATCTGATCTAAGTCCACACATACAAAATTTTTTAAAAATAACGTTAAAGATATAAATGTATATTTTTGCATGCGTAGAAATAACATGCTTAGTCGACTTATGCATGTTAATTTCCAATTTTTTTCAATTTTGATGCCTTTAGCAGCTATATTTAATGGCTTAAAACCAATTTGGATTTGTTCCACAGATCCAAATCCCCTATATATCAAGTTTCAAGTCTGAAGACCAAAAATCGACAGTAGTTTGTTAAGAGACCGTTCCTCACATCCTCACACAGACAGACAATGTCACTTATATATAAATGATAGAACAGTTGGCAGAAGAAAGATAAGTACAGATTGTTTTAAATAAATAAAACTGAATACAATGCTATATAGCGCAAACCGGAAAGAAAGTTTAACTATAAGAAACAAAGAAAAGGTCACAAAAATAATGCAAACTTTAAACAGAATTCCTGTTTCACAGACACTTAAAAAATTTCCAGCATAAAAACTTTCTGACCCCCCCCCAAAAAAAAAATGCCTCTTCATCTCAATTGTCTCATAATGACAACCTCTAAGGTTTTCCTTGAGCTTAGAGGATAGCCAAAAGTCACAGGGAGTAAGGTCTGGGCTATAGGGAGAGTGAAAAATTGTCTTGATGGGCATCTTGGTTAAATAATCTATGACAAGGATGGAGTTGTGGACTGCTGTATTGTCCTGGTGGAAATGCCACTGACTTGATTTGAAGATTGCTTGCCTTTTCTGATGGAATCTCTTCCTGAACTCCCTTAAAACCTCAACATAGTATTCTCTGTTGACTGTCTGTCCAATGGGAACCCAGTACATGTAGATCATGCTCGTGCTGTTAAAAAAAGGAATCATCATAAGTTTCAGGGTGGATTTGTCCTGTCTGGCCTTCTTGGGGGTCTGGAAGAGCTAACATGCTTCCGCTGGGAACTCTGTCTCTTGGTTGTTGGGTCATAGCAGTAGATCCAGCTTTCATCGCAAGTCACAAACCGAAGAGAAAAGGTAACAAAGAAAAGAGAAGAAAAAAATAATGCAAACTTCAAACACAATTCCTGTTTCACAAACACTTGATAAAATTTCCAGCATAAAAATTTTCTACTTGTGTTATGTTGATTAATCGGACTATTATTTTCACCTTGGGTGTTATCAGCACAACATTTCGGTCGCTGCAACCTGCGAGCTTCTTCGGGTGTTAAAAACATGCTTCTTCAAAAAAAGAAGCATGTTTTTAACACCCGAAGAAGGTTGCAGGTTGCAGCGACCGAAACTTTGTGCTGATAACACCCAAGATGAAAATAATAGTCCGATTAATCAACATAACACAAGCATTCACATCTCATCTAAAAAAATTCAGAATTGCATTAAAAGGTTTCTGTTCTCTAAAAATAATGAAGACATGAAAATTAGCTATTCACATCTGCGAATCAGTTTTACTTATAAATTCTGTGAATGTGAAGAGAATTCATTTTTTTTTCTTCTGGTAGATGGGCATGCATGACATGTTTTTCAGAAATGGTAAATTTTTGTTCTTGTCTTCATTATCACAGAAAAAGAACTTAATAGAAAAACAAGTTTCTGCGGATGGAATGTGAATAATATATATGCTGCATATTTTTTTTTACGTCGATTAAAATCTGAATAGAGTTTTATCTCCAGCTTTTTGAGAAATAAATGCGCAACATTTTTTTCTTTTTATGAATTCGATTTTTCCTCATGAAAGAAATTTGGACCACAATGCATTTAATATTCATTCTAAAATTATTGTATTACTCGACATTATCTTTAATGGTGCCAGATGCTGTTTATGTCTTGCAATCATCTTTTGCCAACTGATTACACTAAAATTTGGAACCTATTTCTTATCACCTGACTTTATGGTTGCTAACCTCTTTGGCCCTTCCCCTCTGGTAGAGGGCACAAGGATACATGTTCTTCATATTATTTGGATTCTTCAGACGACTATTCTCAGCTTGAATGTTACGTTCAAAACATTTCAGTCGATGTAACCTTCGACCTTCTTCAGGTGTACCTGGCTGAAGTCATATTGAATGTGGACGGAATTTTGAACGGAACCCTTTATTTACTTCACAGGGGTAGCATGCTCTTGTTCTGTCAGCCATGACTGGATAGAGATCCTAAGTAATTCACAATTATTATGTATTTTTGGTTGCCCACACTGAGAATTGAACCGTTAACTTTCAGAATATCACTTTTACAATCGATTTTTGTTTTCTAAGTAATCGAACCGTAGCTGCATATTTTAGTGATGCATAGGGAATGGTAAATAATAGATGCTTCGCAAAAATAGAAGAGAGTGTACAGAAAACTGAAAATATCTCTGGTTGGAGTCTGCCCACCTAAGAGATGTTATACGTAATATCTGCAATTACCATATGCTTGCTTGTATTAATAAAGTGGCCTCCATGATATCCATACCAAACCACTGAACATAGCTTATAATTTAACTTTCACTATATTTGTAACCTAAATATACAGCTGTGATACTAGGGCTATTTTTCTGAGTAGATGCAATGCTCTGTGCCTGACCTTAATGACTGCCTATAAATACAGAATATGAATTTCGAATCACCGATATACATTTTACCTCCAAGAGGACTGCCTTTGTCTAACTTGCATGCCAAAAAAAAAAAAATTTTTTTTTCGTTCTTCAAACTAGACCTTACCTGAAACTCTAAATCCTAATGGAGATCTACTGTTATTTGTAAGTAATTAACCCCTGTCTCTTGAGTGCTAACAATCTGTTCAATCCCACCAAACCACCACTAAACTCCTACATTGCACAGCATTTGTAGTGAAATCTTTAACTTCCAGCCCCTAACCCTCACATGCTAACTGCTTAATAGTCATCACTAAACATCTATACATTTCTACCTCTAAGACATGCATTAGAGTTCATTCCTATCCAGTTAGGTATCTAACAGTCAAAGTATGTACTCAAAAGCAAAGTGATCTGCATTACATAACTATGTCTCCTCCTAGATAGTTTTGCAACGATTAATACAAAACTGAACCGATACACCTTGTTATGCTTGAAAGCTGAAATTATCTTCCCTCAATAATAGAAACACACTTTATATCTACAACTTCAACTTTATTCGCATCTACTGAAAACCTGCCCATATATCTATTTACCTAGTTACACATGACTCAAAACTTAATGTTTTATCCATACTATATTGTACTTACATTTTAACCCTCCTGTCATCTAAAATATAGTTTAGGCACAACTCGTAGTTCAATTCTTAATACCTACTCATACTATCCTAGACCTAAGCTAACATAAATAAAATTAAAAAAATATAAAGAGAAAGCCTCAAACCACAGTATATCCTCCCTAACAAACCTTCTTACAATCATAGTTGCTTACACTGCATGAGCTCCACTCACCCCCTTTATCCAGTAACAATGAAATAGCAATGTCCCTAAATCACTTTGAGGAGTGTAACTATTCAGCAGATATATAACCTCTACAAACTAAGCCAGTAACATTAACTAACCACCCGGGGTCGCAGAAATACCTGGATTAGGACCCAGGCGCGGAGCAAACCCTCTCAGTGCTGATGGACCCAGTAGATCTTCCCTCTAGGAGGAGGAAAATTATGAAACTAAACCAAAGGGGAGAGAGGCCTCTTCAGTCTTGGATGACAACTTTCCTAGAGCTGGTGACTCAAACAAATTACCGGATTGCAAACCTAAACTGCTTAAGGAGTAGATAGGCTCTGTCTATCACCCAGCTTCCATACTCCTTCCTTGCCTATTAGTCAGGCGCAGAGACACTATCACAGTGGTAGATCTTGTTTCTTGTCTAGGGCAATAAACGACGTTTTCCCCACTACGACACACCCCACCCCAAAAACTGGGCATTTGGGAGTGCTTGAGTACCATATATGCCTGAGCAATTAGATTGGGTTGACCTTCTTCTGATGGATTGAGGGTACCGGATTGACGGTTCCTGGCTGCTGTTTCCGACTGGTAGTACAGGAGCCTTAACTCTTTGGTAGTGCTTAGAGCAGCTGCTCCATCAACAATTGTATAATATCGGGATGTTTGTAGTGCCATGTCGCGCATGGAAAGGGACCCTGCACTCATCCCCGGTGGGCTTTTCTGAGGCCACAATCCTAATTGAAGAAAGGTCAGCTGATGGTCTACTTGTGATGCATGTCTGATGCTCTGCATAACCTCTTGTTCAGCTCCCCCTTACCTAAACTGAAACTCTTTAAAAATATGATGACAGTACAATAAAAAAAATAAGCTTAAACCAGGCTTAGGGTCAAACAAATCCAACTTGCCTCCTCTCTTGAGGCTTGCATTCACGAACATCTGTGGGCTTAGAACTAATTTAGCTGATGTTGAAGCATTTCTCCTAACAAATACCCCGGATATTTTAGCACTAAGTGAGACTAACCTACAGTCATCCATCCCCTTTAACTACTTTAACATGCCTGGATATCTCCCACTCTGCCGTAAGGACTCTGACAGACATATGCACGGACTTGGAGTTTACATTCGTAATACCCTTCCCTTGACTAGAGAAACAAACCTAGAAACGGATGATCAAGCCTTTATGTGCTTTAGACTAATCATAATTGTTATTATGCAATTAAATGAAATTATTCTTTGCTTTCCAGGCTATACATCAAATATGTTTGGTTTTCTACATGTTATTCTATGCATCATACCCAATTGTCTCAGTGTAGACATTACATATGAAGTGGATGAAGGAAAAGGCCCAAGTACTTACATTGGTGATATACCCTTCCCTTGACTAGAGAAACAAACCTAGAAACAGATGATCAAGCCTTTATGTGTTTTAGACTAAACATGCAACACCACATTAGCTACTTTTATTTTCTCTACCGCTCTCCCTCGACCCAGGACTGCACCATAATAAACAAAGTCTCTGACAGCATAGACACAGCACTCTCCCTCGACACTAGTGCACAAGTACATGTATTTGATGACTTTAATGTCCAACACAGAAACTGGCTTGGATTCTCTACTTACATAGATGCAGCGGGCAGTACAACTCATAGCTTCTCTATATCTCACACCCAACACAATTTGTTACGTTTCCAACCTGTTTCTCTGATCAGGAAGAACAACACGCATCACTTCTAGATCTGTTTTTGACCACAGTTCCCGATGATTGTATAACGAATGCCAACAGCCCACTTGGGAATGTTGATCACGCAGTGATAATGGTTGAAATCGCCCTAAACTCTAGACCCAAAACTGAAGAGCCAGTGCTCAAAACAATGAGATATTATAAAAAGGCTGACTGGGAAGCCATCAGAGATGCCCCATGGGGAAATATTTTTTCTCTTCCTGCTGAACAGTGCGCAAATGAGACCACTGAATGGCTCAAAACTGCAATCGAAGCGCATGTTCCCACACGGAAATTCTATAGCAAACCCCACTCTCCCCAATGGTTTACTTCGACTTGCGCAACTGCCATTTCTCAAAGGCAGCATGCATACCACAGATTAAACCGACATAAGTCCAGTTCAAACAGACAGAAGTATATAGAAGCTAGAAGTAACGTTAAGAAAGAAATAGCGACAGCTAAGAGAGAATTTATGGAAACCACTAAAAAACGCATCAAAGCACAAAAACTAGGAACTCGTGACTTCTGGAAAATCTACAACAGTGTAGTAAATAATGGGCAATCAACAATTCCCCCACTAACCAACAATCACGAGGTTGTTTGCTCAGCAACCGACAAGGCTAATCTGCTTGCCAGTCGGTTTGCCTTAAACTCCACACTGGACCCTCTCAACCACCCCCTACCTGACTTTCCTATGCGGACAGACGCCACGCTAGACGATCTGAAAATCACCCCTGCTCAGGTGCATGCTATCATAAAAAACCTTGACACTTCAAAAGCATGTGGATCCGATCTCATCCCAGGTGTGCTATTAAAAAAGTGCTCTGCCGAAGTAGCTCCAGTTCTCTCCAAATTCTACAACAAATGCCTTAATGAATTTTGCTTTCCATGCCGTTGGAAAATTGCTTCTGTGGTACCAGTATTCAAGAATTCTGGCGAAAGAACTGATCCATCAAATTATCGCCCCATTAGCCTCCTCCCACTTTTCGCCAAAATATTTGAGACCTCAATTAACCATGCTCTAGTCCATCACCTTACAGATGCTAAACTTCTGACTGACCAACAATATGGGTTTAGACGAGCCCGTTCCACAGCAGACATTCTAACTGTAATCTCTGAATGTATATACCATTCACTGGACAAAGCAGAGGAGGGCAGAGCGGTAGCTCTAGATATATCTAAGGCTTTTGACAGGGTATGGCATGAGGGTCTCCGCAGGAAAATTAGATCATACAGTATCACTGGTAGAATACTTAACATAATTAAATCCTTCTTAGATAAGAGAAAAATCCAAGTTGTCCTCGACGGTCGTACATCTAAACAATATGATATAAATACAGGAGTGCCCCAAGGGTCTATCCTTGGACCTCTGTTGTTTCTGATATTCATAAATGACCTCCCCGACAAAATTGCCTGTGAGATGGGTATATATGCTGATGACACCACACTCTCTAACAGGCACAACAGGAAAACAAATTAACACATATCTAAAGAAATGGCAGAAACACTAGAGGATGACCTCCAATCTGTAGTGGAATGGGGACATAAATGGATGGTCACATTCAATGCTGCCAAGACTAAACTGGTTTCCTTCAATAATTACAAGAAACCTTCTCTACCACCTATAGCAATGGTCAACGACTCTTTATCTGAAAGTACTTCTTTTAAACTCCTCGGCCTAACGTTACAGGGAATATGAACTGGAATAGATACATTGAGAGCATTGCCAAGGCTGCTGCAAAGAAGGTGGGTTCTCTCTACCGTGCTAGAAAATTACTTACGCCTGAAAGTATTCTGTACCTCTATAAGGCCACCATTCGCCCATGTATGGAGTATTGCTGTCATATTTGGGCTGGTGCATCTGCTACTAGTCTCTCGCTCCTTGACAAGGTTCAAAAGAGAGTCGCAAATCTGATAGGCCTTGAACTGGCATCTAAGCTTCAGCCTCTGTCCCATCGATGAAATGTTGCATCCCTCTGCCTGTTCTACAAGTATTTTAATGGTGAATGCTCTGACGAACTGCAAGCACTTGTGCCCCCACGACATGAACACCCTTGACAAACCCAACATGGTAGAATTTTAATGGCCCGTTGTTCTATTATTGTTGCTAAGCGACGACATGAAAAAAATGGCTTTACTGATGATAGATAAATTAAGATAACAGGTTCGATTATAGATTATCAGTAATATTCTGAAATAAAACTTTACTAACTTAACTAAGATCACTCCCAGACTTATATACTAAAGTTTTGTAAATTTTAAAGAAAATGTGTTCAGCCGTTTTGGAGTCTATATGGAACACACACACACACACACACATAAAGTTTCATTTATATAATTATAGAGAAGAGATTATCAGCATTTAACAAATAAAGGCTCGTTAGAAAGGTAATGATCTGAATTGTGTAGTCGTCTATGTGACATTTGCCCTTAAGCTCATACATAAAGGGATCATCCATCATCCAGAGCCTATTTTTGGCACTTTTTTACAGCCATAAAATGTTTTAATCATAGTCATTTTTTTTCCTAGATTTGTATATGAATTACAAAATATCTGATATTTCCCCAAATCTGGTCTGCCGAACACTATATATACAAATGTAGGTAAATTTTGCCATATTTTATTTGAACCAATTTTTTTTTACCAATTGTCATAAAGTTTTAACCATTAAATAGTATTATAATCTTCAAAAACACTGCAAATGTTCATGTAGTTTCATCCCATAGAATCAAAGATATGAGCATTTGAATATTCAATTGGGCTACGAGTATAGATATATCCACCTTTTTTGGCAATTTTATAAGTTCCAAATAAAATGTGGTCAAATTTGTTTGTATATATAGTGTCCTGCAAACCAGCTTTAGTTTTGCTTGGTTGTCTCTCCTGTGGCATATATAAGGTGACCTTTGCCTCCTTATCTGGACAACAATCTCCTCTGTCAATTTTTAGTCTATACACTTAAAATTTCATATACAGAAGATTCGGACCCGCAAAATAAATTTGATTTGGTTTTTAGCTAGTAAAAATAGTTGCCAAGGGGTCAAAATTGAAAAAAAGTTAGAACTTGGCAAGTGTAAGTTAACTAAGCGTGTTATTTCTACATATGTACAAATATACATTTGTATGGTGAAGTTGGTTAATTTTTTTAATTCTAATATTCATCTGCTGTTAGCTCAAATTGTAATGAATAAAGCTGGAGCGCTTAATGTTTGTGTTTCGATTCTAACTGATGGCACCTCAGTCATATTTTTTCTTTTTAAAGTTTTTAAATCACTACTATATATTGGGTACAATATAATAATCAATAGAATATTGGCTCTGTAATGATAAATGTGAAATCTGTATAAATTAAAGTATCATATTTAAGTGTATTTTACTACTGGGCAGTCACTAATATATATCGAGTAGACTATAATAATCGATAGATAATTGGTTAAATAGTAATAAATATAAAATCTGCATGAATTAAAATATCACATTTTAGCATATTTTGTGACCAGGCAACACCGGGCAGCCTACTAGTAAAATATAATTACTTCCAGAAAACAATGATTGTTGATTAATTTCAAAGATGACCCCTCCAGCATCAAAATTACTGTAACCACTTAACTTTTGTAAAGAGATTTCCTCTCTCTTGGCTGGCAAAATTTCTGGAAGGAAAGATGCATCCGGTATGCTGTCACCAATGAGGCATGGTTGAGACACACAATGTAACTATCTTTAATATTAAAAATTGTGGTCCTAAAACTAATTTCTTGTCTGATCTCCAAAGTTTTGTTAGGTTGAGCCAGTTTCCTCTTGAGCAAATACATCTCTGACAACCGCAATCCACTTTCATCAATCCTGGGCTAGGTCACATGATATGTTTAGCCAACACCACATTTCCATATTTGAAGTGTAGGTTTGATAGTGTTGCCAGTTGCTAGTCAGAAGTCAGTTGAGATTAGCCAATGAGTGAGACGTGCATGCTCTCTAATGTTTTCTGTGATTTGTTTATTTCTTTATAAACAACAACCGAGTGAGTTCATCAGCAGATGAACAAAACCTGGGTTCCCAACGCATCGGTGAGTGAACGCATGCAACAATCCACATAAAAAAATTATGAAAAAACATTAATTGTGAGTTTGATAGTAATAAATTGATGAACTTATTTATAGACATCATCATCATCATCATTGTATTTAATTTAACCTCCATTTTACATGCTGGACAGCTTTTAGAAATTGACTTTCATAGTTACCTATCTTTGACCGGGTCTTTGGTTTCGTTTGCTTTGGTTGCCTTTTTTTTTATGGCATATCAACCCTTTCTGGATTATTTAATGCCGAATACAGAAATTCTAGTAAAAAAAAGTTTTTGTGCTTCAAATTTTTTATATTGACTAGTATTTATTCATTGAGTTTTGTTTTGTTTGGTTTGGTTTGTAGAGAAAATTTTTTTTTTTTTTTTTGCTTTGCAAACCATGACTCCAGTTTACAAAGAGAAAGGAAAAAAACAATAACATCAATGTTAGGTGCATTTTTCGTTAGAAAGCTGATATCTTCAGCCAGCCTGATCTGGTAACACCAGTACTAGGTATTTGTCTGAAATACACCCGTGCCTCTTCCTCCCATGTTTTCCTTCCTCTCCCAACTGAACCTGCTATGTCAGCTGTTCTACATCTATTAATATGAAAACTCTCATTCATTCTTACAATGTGACCAAACCCACAAAGTCACCTGTTCTGTAAACATCTTCATATACTGTCCAGATTTAATCTTCCTCTGAGGTCCTTAGATCTATGCTTATCATTAAAACTCGCATTGTTACACATTTATCACATCATTTCTTTTCATGCAACGCATATCCTCAACTCTTACTTACATAATGTGATGGATGGAATTTTGGCTTGAATTGGTTTGATTAACTTTCATTGCAATATAAGCAGATACAGAAATATTAATTATTACTCAAATATAAATGTCAGGAGGATTTGTAAGAGTTATTTCCCTTTAACTATGACATTTTTTTTTTTTAAGTTGTTTAAAAAATAAAACAAATGGTTATGATTTCATGCTGTGTGGGAATACGGTTACATTTCCGACACGTTTCCTAGACCAGCAAGATCAACATGCCTCACTTCTAGATCTCTTTCTGACAACGGCTCCTGATGATTGTACAACAGATGCCCACTTGGGAATGCTGATCACGCTGTGATAATGGTAGAAATCACCCTAAATTCTCGCCCTAAAACTGAAGACCCACTACTCAAAACAACGAGGTATTACAAAAAGGCTGACTGGGAAGCCATCAGGGAACTCATCAGAGATGCCCCATGGCAAAATATCTTTTTTCTTTCAGCAGAACAATGCGCAAATGAGACCACTGAATGGTTCAAAACTGCAATTGAAGCACATGTTCCCGCACGGAAATTCTATAGCAAACCCCACTCTCCCCAATGGTTTACTTCTACTTGTGCAGCTGCCATTGCTTAAAGGCAGCATGCGTTCCACAGATTCAACCGACGTAAGTCCAGTTCAAACAAACAGAAGTATATAGAAGCTAGAAATAAGACAGATTACTCTGAAACCACTAAAAATCGCATCGAAGCACAGAAATTAGGAACCCGTGATTTTTGGAAAATCTACAACAGCATAGTAAATAATGGGCAGTCAACGATTCCCCCACTATCAAACAATCATGAGGTTGCTTGTACGGCAACCGACAAGGCTAATCTGCTTGCCAGTCGGTTTGCCTGAAACTCCACACTGGACCCGGCACACCACTCCCTCCCCGACTTTCTTTTGCGGACAGACGCCACACTAGACGATTTGAAAATCACCCCTTTTCAGGTACATGGTATTATAAAAAACCTAGACACCTCAAAAGCATGTGGACCAGATCTCATCCCTGCTGTGCTATTAAAAAAATGCTCTAGTGACGTTGCTCCAGTTCTCTCTAAACTTTACAATAAATGCCTAAACAAATCTTGCTTTCCCAACTGCTGGAAAACCGGTTTTGTGGTACCAGTCTTCAAGAATTCTGGTGAAAGAACTAACTCACTAAATTATTGCCCCATTAGCCTCCTCCCGCTTTTCGCCAAAATATTTGAGTCCTTAGTTAATCAAGCCCTAGTCCAGCACCTAACAGCTGCTAAACTCCTGACTGACAAACAATATGGATTCAGGCAAGCCCGTTCAACAGCAGATATCTTAACTGTAGTCTCTGAACGTATATACCGTTCACTGGACAAAACAGTGGATGGTAGAGTGGTAGCCCTTGACAGGGTATGGCACGATAGTTTTCTAAGGAAAATTAGATCATATGGTATCACTGGAAAAATACATAATGTAATTAAGTCCTTCTTAAGTAAGAGAACAATCCAAGTTATCCTTGACAGTCGTACATCTAAAAAATATGACATGAATGCTGGAATACCTCGGGGGTCTATCCTTGAACCTTTATTATTCCTGATATTCATAAATGACCTCCCTGATAAACACACGTGTTCCAAAATTGGCATCACACATATGCGTCTGGAAGGTTCCTTTTTTTGTGTGTGAGTGTGTGACCACACGTGTTCCAAAATTGGCTTCACACGCGTGCGTCTGGAAGGGTCCTTTTTCTGTGTGCGGATGTGTGTGTGTTTCAGAATGAAATTTGGGATTTTGTATTGATTCTTAAAGTCACTTTTTGTTATTACAGGATAGTTTTGGGACCAGATTTTATTTTCGTCATTTATCTGGTGAGAATCACGGAAAAATAGTTTTGTTTTTCGTTTTTTTTTTAATGCTAATTTTTTTTTTTTGTATGTCTGTTTTGGCCTTATTTAGCGTAAACCGTTTCACAAAAATATATATATTATCGGCATTTCTTGGAAAGTGGATTTATATATACTTTTTTTTTTGTAAGGTTCTAGTGTAGTTTTAGAAAGGTCTTTTTTTCTTTTTCTTTTACTCTGTCTCATCATTTTCGTTTTTTTTTTTTTTTTTTGTCTATTGAAGATTGCGTGTATATACGCACGTTGGCCGTTCACCAAATTATGCCGGCTCCCATAAATTTTAACGACGTTTGAAAAAGGGTCACCATTTCGGTCAGTCCCCTTTTTGGGGCACCTCCGACATTAGAGAGAACAAGAGTGCTGAAAAAGAACGATTGTGGAAAAGGAAACATCGGGTTAAAATTAAGTGCGACGAGACTTTAGGATTGATGATGTTTTATAAAGGTTTCCAAGATATAGGGGTACAAAGAGGATGGTACATTTTCTTCGATAAAAGTCTTTACCCAGGGAAACTGGTCCGTCACGTGTTGATGCTTCTATTGTTTCCGCATGTCTGAGACAGATTTCTTCTTTGCATCTCTCTCCAACACAGTCCTCTATTCCGATTGGCTGAAACCTCTGGTGACGTTGAGAGAAGAAAGGAAGGGAAAAGTAGAAGAGTAGGGAGAAAGAAAGAAATAAGGGAAGCATATCGTAGCAGCAAGGACGATTCCAATATTTTTTCCAGTTCCAATACAATTACCGATTCCATACTAAATTCCAGCTTCTGATTCAATTACCTGTTTCGATTCTTTATAAATCTCTTTTAAATTTAACTGTATAGTTGTCATTTTTACCCCGATTACCATAAAAATGCTAAATGTGGAGATATTTTCCTAATCGAAAAAAAAAATACACGTGTTGGGGATCATCTATTGATTTTAGTTTTACTAGTATTTAAATATCAATAAATATTTATTATTTTATAATTATTACCAGTGTGATACGATCAACCTGAGGGAGCAATTTGCCCCTCATCGGGGAGCTTTAGACCCCCCTGCCCCAGAGGCCTGAGGAGGGCCGAATAACTAGGCTAAGATAGTTTTAATCGATCCAGGGTAACAGCATATATTCCGAAGACTTAAAGTAAGAGATAAATATATATATATATATATATATAGTCTTTGAAGTTTTTAGCATTTGAAACCATACAAAAAATTACTTTTTATCATTCGTTAAAAAAAAAAAAAAAAAAAAAAAAAAATCTAGTCAGTAAGTCATTTAATTACCTGCAATCACTGCATCAACTCTCTCGAATTTACTATAATACCAATTTTTTTATTTTTCAAGGGATCATCAGTTGTTTACCATGAAACACTGTTTCGGGGATTTAATATATATATATATATATATATATATTTGAATTCATTGTCAAAATAGATATATTTGCTTATTGTTTGGAAAACCTGAGATATTTTGTTATTTGAAAAAACTCAACGACAGGAAATGTGAGAATGTTAGAATAATATATTGTACTGATCGTCCTGGTGGATCCTTCGACCTTTGGCTGTCTGAGTGATGGGTAGTGACCTTGAGATCATGGGAATAGGTTTCATTTTTTTTTCGGGGCCCCAGATGTCAGAGCTAGTGAGACAGCTGAATCGCATACCCGCAGTCTGGGGTTTAGCATGATTTGATTGACTGAGGAAACTTTCCACCCCATCCACATCGGGGTCGATATGCTCGAAAATTAGTTAGATTACTTTTTGATTCCAAGGGACACAGATCATGTGGAGACCCGCCGTTCCCTGAAGATGTGACCCCTCCTCCACCCTGCGGCTTCAATATTCACTTTCATCATACAGGATTCAATGTAACGACCCTCAGAGAAGAAACAGACGATCTTAGCCGAAGTTTTTAGACAAAAGGGGTCTTAGCCAACTTCATCAGAAAAGGTGTTACACCAGCAAAGGAGAACTTTGCTTTAAACACATTCAAATAAAAAAATTAAAAGAATCGCTTTGGCATCAGAAAATATGTTCAAATTTTTCTGATTCCAATACCCCCAAATGTTCTGATTCTTCTAATTCTGATTAATCGTCACAACACTAATAATATATATATATATATATTAGTGTTGAGACGATTAATTGGTATTGGAAAAAATCAGAACAGGTGGTATTGGAATTGTAAAAAAAAATAAGCCTAATTTCCGACTCCAAAAACGATTCCTTGCATTTTTGGAAAACTTAAGTTTCCATTGCTGGTACTACTGATGAATAGTTTTTAAACAATTAGTAAGACTAAAATCTATATATCATAACAAAGGTATGGGCCAAGATTACAGTTTAGTATCTGTTCTGATGCTACATTTCATCTTTTCTGTTCTTGGTTAGTGGTTGAGAAATCCTTCATGACTGAGACAATTTTTATTTTTGTTCCTATCCAGAGCGCCCGTTTTGGGGAAGCTGAATTTTCCCCACATTAAAGACCAACTCTGCCTTCGTGGGGAGGCAAGTAAATAGGAACATAAAAATTCCGATGTTAATGTATTTCCTTTTTGTAAAAGAAACAAAAATTGAAACTTAATGTAAATTCGCGAGGTACACTTTAGAAGAATGCAGTTTATTTACAATGTTTGAAAAAATATTTTTAAAATCCAATAAAATATTTTTGTCAAGAAAAATACTATCAAACATTATTGATAATTAAATGAAAAGTAGAATATAAAAACTGTTTTTTAATCTTTTTAATTGTTTATTTCATGTTCTCAGCTTTTGTCCAGTTGGGTTTTGTCTGGTAGACTTTTGCCCGGTTCCTCATCTAGCATTTGCAAATATTACAAGGGGTGGAGGCAAAATGTATGAGAAAAGGTTGACTTCGAATTGAATGAGGTATTTGTAATTTTTCGCTTTCGTGTGAAATAACGTTTGGCGTCAATTCTTCTTTGATTCTGTCAGTATTACTTACACTTAGATTTAGGAATTCTTATGGCGCCTTGTGCACTCAAAGTAATCCACCGTTTCCAGCCTGAAGGCAGATCCACCTCTCCATCACATGTCTGTATACAGATTGTAAAACAAAATTAAGATTTTTTTAGGTGGAAGCCATAAAATCGTGATTACTAATAAAAAAATAATTTTTGGTTTATTGAAACCTTTGGGTAGTTTATTTGTCACAGAAATGTTTCACTGACTAGACCCACGCGAAAGACTAAAAATTTGCCAAATGTAGGCATATTTTTTAAATATTATCCTAAAGACATTTAAATTTTGTTTTTTGAATTGAAAATTAATTACTAACATTTTCCCAATTATTTTTCATATTTAAATTTATATTTTAACGAATCTTTGTAGAAATTAAATAGATTCTTTCTTATTATATACAAACTTATAGTGTTGTTATTATTATTTTATTGTTGTTTTTTTAATATGTACAAACTTATAAGTATTATTATTTATTTTTTGTTATTGTAAATTAATACCCTCAGCTAAATCACATCCCCAAACTAAAACGAGATTCAACTCTTTTAGGCGATTACATGTTAACATCCTGAAAAACTTGGTGGGAAGAAAAACAAAAAGAAGTCAATTATTTAAGAATTTAGGAGGGAGGATCGACTTCACATATTAATTTAACGTAAAATGAGTTTAATTTCTGAGACGTTGTAGCATTTTAGAATAGTCAACCAAAACATATTAGTTTTCTCTAATAGATTAATTCTGTGCGTTTTTAAAGGAAGTTACAACCTTGCCAGTCGGGGTTAGGGTTAGTACTAAAAATTTAGTGAACATCCCTACAAAGTTAGAATATTCTAGAAATGATGATCATTTTGCATTAACTTTATATATGAAATTTAACTGCCTGTCTAAATTGTAAAATTATTGTTTTTTTCTTCCCGTCAAGTTTTTCAAGGTGTGAACATGAAATCACCGAAAACAAAAAGAAAATCTCATTTTTATCTGAAGATATTAATCTACAAATTTGATATTATTAGTCATAGTGGTATTTCTATTATCTGTATCTATTTCCCTTTACATTAAAACAACTCGATCTACTACATATTTTTCAGTACTTGTACAATTTAGTCAAGACATTCGAAAATGAAAATATCGAAAAAAAAAAAAAAGGTTATATTGTACGTATCCGTTTTGGACTGAAGATCTCAAAAAAAAAAAATTAATTTAATTTGATCGGGTAGTTTTTTTTTTTTTACAGCAGAAAAACATGTTCTTATGAGAGCGCGTTGAAGTCAGCCATTTTGAAATTTGCTGAACACACCACAGGGAGATAACTCCATGTAAAGTGCTGATACTCCCTCCCCATCTTTAATTCTAGCTTTTCTTCCTAAAAATCGAATCTTTTGCTCGGTATCAACAAATTATTTTTTTGCTGTAAAAAAAAAAAAAAAAAAAAAAAAAAAAAAAAAATAACTACTTGATATTAAATATTTTTCGGAGAACTTCATTCCATAACGGATACATGTAATATAACCTTTTTTCGATATTTTCATTTTTTAATGTCTTGACTAAACTGCACAAGTACCTATTTTTCATATTAACAGTAGCAATAACTAACTTTATAATTCAGGATAAAAACATGAACATTCTTTGATAAAGAAAACAAACAGAATAGTTAACAATACATCTCCGCTCCGTTGTTCTCAGATTAAAGAATAGTTTCCTCAATAGTAACCATGTCATGTAGAGACTCTTAATATGTTAACTTTTCTGTTCCTATACCGTCTTATTTTGCATACCAGTCGTCAACTATTTTCAACGTTTATTTAAACATTGAAATAGCATTTTGTCAGCTAACAAGTGCATAGCGCCTTTGTTTTAAAAAAGAAATAAGTTTTTAGCTCTTTCACTATTTTCAGTCAATTACAACAAAAAGATTTGAGAAAAATATTTTAAAAGATCTATTCATGTAATATACGCCCCCCCCCTCCCTCGCCACCAAGTGTATTTTTTTATGTTTGCAAAAATATATGCAGACATAAAATGAAGGTTTTACAGTAATTCAAAAAACAACAAATATCCAATTAAATATTTAGAAATTGGAAAAGAATCGGAATCAGTAATTATATCGGAATCGAGAATTTAGACCAGAATCGGTAAAAATTTTTGAATCGTCCCATCACTAATATATATATATGCACTCCTTAAATGTTAACATTTACCAAAACGCATTGCAATGATGGGACAGTGGCTTCAGCTTAGTAGATAATATGGATCTATTAGATTAGGAGTTGTTTTTCGAACCCTGTCTCAGAAGATGTTACACCAGTCCAAATGTGACAACAGTAGTCTATGCATGGGTGAATAGTGGCTCTGTAGAGATATAGGATACTGGTAGGAGTGAAAAGTTCTCTTGCATGGTAGAGGGTGTCCACCTTCCTTGCAACAGCCTAGGCAGCATCTTCTGTGTATTTGTTCCAATTCATGTTACCTGTTAATGTTTGGCTAAGGAGTTACAATGTTCGACTCCCAGGTAAGGTGCTATCAGCCATGATAATCGTTGGTTGAGAAGGTTTCTTGTAATTATTACATATAAGTTTAAAAAAAAAAGGATCTTATATATTATCACACTAGCTGAACGCCTGGTGTTGCCTGGTTGTACAATACACTTAAACATGACATTTCAATTTATACAAATTGCATATGTATTATTATACAGTCAATCCTCTATTGAATATTATATATTACAAGGAATAATTTGCCCCCCAAAAATAAATAATAATGATAATGTCGTTCATCAAATTTTGTCTGTGTTTACAATATCATGTCAGCTGATATTTGGGCATGTATTCTTAAAAATAGTCTTTCTTCTCTTATAGATAAAAAAGAAGAATTTTTACAGGGGAATATTTATATGTTACACCAGTGTAGCGTAAAATATTTCCCTGTAAAAATTCTTTTTCATCTATAAGAAGAAAGACTATTTTTAACATCGGATTTTTTTCTGATTTCCAATACTTATCGGATGAATTTCTGTACAAAACATACCTGAGAACACTACCAGATATATAAATTAATTTTGTGTGAAATTTGCAAAAGACAGACTCAGCCGTTTTGGAACCTATAAAGTACGTACTTACACACACAAAGTGACTTTTATATAATAGCAGAGACTTTGTCCTGATGAAGGTGTAGATTTATCCTTTTACAGGAAGTCAACATGTTTCAGGTTAATTAATGTTGTTACAACGGCTTTAATCCTTGTTGGGTTGGGTCAGCTTTTTGACTCTGACCGGCACTGCATCTTAAATTATGGTGACCCATGAGCTGGCTAGCCACTCTCTATTTCACCGCCAAAGGTTGATTTGAGCATTGTTGTCTACATCCTCAGCTATTGAATGACATCCTTACATCACCCAAACACTAGGGTAGGGAGGATGACGTTGGGAATTAGCTCTCCCTCTGGGTGATTAGCCATATGTTGAAACCATTGAAAATGTCTCTGTAGCAGGATATATGACAGAGATTTAAGATTGGGGTGTTATCAGAAACACAGTCATATCCTCAACAAACCTGCTTAGCAACAAAATCTCACCCCTTCAATGTTCAGGTCCCTAAAAACCAGAAAGCTTTCTACTGTAATAGTTTCTTCCCTCGAACAGCTAGACTTTGGAATTCCCTTCCTGCTATCTGCTTTCCTGACTGTACTGATATGCAGAAGTTTAAATGTAATGTAACCCAACATCTTGTTAATCTTTCTTAGGCATGGTCTCAAATAGTAGCCCCTTATGTATAAGTGGCGATATACCTTGTTAGGGGTGAACGTGAATAAAAAAAAATTTTTTAATGCAAGATGCAGCAAAGGCAATCATTGCTTAAAACTTCCAGCTACCACTGATCAGCCATCGTCACTGTCCATGTCTCAGAGTCATAGAAGACGTTACACCAGGCAACATATTGGTGAGTACACTTCTTTGTCTTTATAAAAAGTTTCCTGTGTTCCTATTAATTAATACCAAAACATGTCTCTTGCAAACAGTTTATTTTAGACAACTGAATCCAAGTGCGTATTTTGACAAAAATGTATTGGTTTATGCCTTTCTTAAAGGTTTTAGGGTAAATTTCCACTTACTTTCCACTTTAACAATCTTTAAAATGACAACTTTTATAAATTTTTGGGTATGCTGAAAACGAATATCATATTTAAATTTTCCACAAACATGTAGTTTTCCAGATATTACGCGATGTAATTCATTATAAGTGGCGGCCATTTTTGTACACATGCATTTTTGGTGGGCGCACCTCAAAAATACCACTTATAACATAATGAATTATGTTGCTTAATATCTGGAAAACTGCTTATTTGTGGAAAATTAAAATAAGATATTCGTTTTCAGCATACCCAAAAATCAATAAAAGTCATTTTAAAGGTGATTATAAGTAAAAATTTACCGGTTTTAGTGCTTAAATGACCATAATAGATTGGATATAAAATTGCCATAACAGATCCCATGCTTTGATTAAATCCATTAAGTGAGTCGCACAATTTTGAATTGTTATGGTTATTACTGTGGTATACAATTTTGTAACTTATGAAATTAATTCAATTATAAGATTTAATTTTAAATAATATAATTAAAACAAGTGTCGCACACACAAAAAATGATTTCATCATAAATGATATAGAAATCATTTGTTACATTCAACTTAGTGAAATATATATCACAATACAAACTTTTATTTTTAAGTTGAAATCTGTGATTTACTGATAAAAGTGATATTCTCCTAAAGGTTGAAGGTTCAATTCTCAGTGTGGGATGATCGAAAAATGCAATTGCAAATTACTTAGGACCTCTATCCAGTCATCGCTGACAGAATAATAGCATGCTACCCCCGTGAAGTATATAAAGGGTTCTGTTCGAAATTCTGGTCAAATTCTATGACAAAGCGGATGCCATGCCGGCTGACACAGAAATGACATTATGTGTGTGCGCGCGACTGGATCCTGAAAACAAGGCTCGTACTCATTTGCATATGTGTAAGCCTTGGAAACATAAAAGACTGCAAATTTTCTTGTGTAGGCAGTATTTGTTTCAGAGTCGGACAGATTCCTGTGCATTGTTTATTTCAGAAGGAGAGGAAGAAGTTGGAGATGACCAAAAAAAAACCCCAACTCAAACACAGATGTGTAGGGGGGTAGACTGTCGTTTTTTAGTATCAAATGATATGAAAGTGTTACTAACAAGACTAGAAAAGTATGTACACTCTGCTGACAATGCAACTAAGAATTGCGCCATTTTATGTGAACCTGAGAATATACATCTGACCTACCCAGAAAAGACGCTGTTCAAATCACGAATCAAATCTTTATAAGTACCCACCTATCAAACGCATGCAACATCACAGATCTGGCATCGTATGACAACACAGCTGGAACTTACTTCGTATTACTTGTATTCTTTGGACTACTGTTCTCAACTTGAGTGTTATTTACACAACGTAGTGGTCGATGTAACCTCCGACCTTCTTCAGGTGTATCTTGTTAAACTTAGGAATTTGACCAGAATTTCGAACAGAACCCTTTATTTACTTAATGGGAGTAGCATGCTATTATTCCGTCGGCCATAACTGGATAGAGGTCCTAAGTAATTCACAATTGTATTTTTCGATCGCCCACACTGAGGATTGAACCTTCAACCTTCAGGAGAATATCACTTTTACAAATGTTTTTTCCAAGTACTCTAACCACTGTGCCATGGGTCCTTGCAGACAGTTCTAGTACGAGAGCACACTATCCCCGTGAAGTAAATTAAAGGGTTCCGTTCAAAATTCTGTCCAAGTTCCTGAGGTCATCAGAAACATTCCTGAATCTGACAAGATACATCTGAAGAAGATCGGAGGTTATATCAACCAAAACATTGTGAAAATGACACTGAAAATGAGAACAGTAGTCTGAAGAATCCAAATAATATGACCAACCAATCCTCATCTCAAAAATTCAGAAACATGAGACTTACTTGTGCTGAAAAACAAATATTTTTTTTAAATACAAAAAAAAAATTAGATTTTTGTAATTCAATAAGTGCAGATTTTTTATTTGCGTTAATTTTGGTTCGGTAAAACGTCTTCTGTTGTGTCACCCTCAATATCCTCCGGTTTCTTTTTCGATGCTTCCTCACTTAATATTGTCAGTTGGCTTGGCTCTTTCTGTTTTCTTTCTCCTCCTTCTGGAAGAGTTCCTCCATCTTCACTATTGTTACTTTGCTTCTTGTTTTTTGTGGCAGTTTTTCGGTTATCTTCGTCTAGCGCGTTTGTCTTCGAAGCAATCGAAAAATTCCGCGGCATGTTATAGTTCTCCCAACTTTGGCTCATCTGGGATAAATACAGTGGATTCAACAAGCCTGGTGGAAGACTAGGGTATCTTAAAGACTGTGGCGAAATAAAGGGAGCAAATTCTTGTTGGAGTTCATGCAAACTGAAATTGGCTCCATTAAAAGGAGTACTTGGAGCTTTTAATGCTGAGGTGGAATTAATCAGTTCTTGCATCTCAGGCATTTGAAACGATCTAGATGTGGAATTCTGTGATCGTTGTTTAGTTGTTGTTGATGATGATGATGATAGTGAGGACGCTGACAACATCATCCGGCTTTGACTGTCTCTATCTGTTCCTGCTTCGTTTTCAATGAGCTCTGAAGCGAATTTGTCTTCATCAAAGCTCTTGTTTGACATTGGTGTTGTTTCGTAGTCCGAACCTATTTCCATTCCGGACAAGTTTAGTTTTTGTGAAAATATTTGTTTCTTGTTGCGCATGATTAAGTCAGATGTTGACGGATGTGGTTTCGGATAAACTTGTCCTTCTTCGACCATTGCTTCTACCTCTGCAACGGAATGTGTTCGAATGTGGTTCTCCAAGTTCGTCTGTTGGCTGAACGACTTGTAGCAAATCCGACAGTCAAACGGCTTTTCCCCAGTATGGGTTCTCAGGTGGTTTTTAAGGTTCGTCTTGTTCGAAAACGACTTGTGGCACTCAAGGCAGGCAAAAGGCTTCTCGCCAGAATGCGTTCGCTCATGATTGCGCAAGTTTGTCACCTGACTAAATGCCTTCGAACACATTGTGCACTTAAATGGTCTTTCGCCAGTGTGGATCCGTTCATGGTTCCGCAGGTTCGTTTGCTGGGTGAATGCCTTTGAACACATGACACACTGAAATGGTTTTTCACCTGAATGTATTCGTTCGTGGATTTTTAGGTTCGTCCGCTCAGAAAATGTTTTCAAGCATGTGACACATTTAAACGGCTTTTGCCCAGTATGGACTCTCTCATGATTCCGTAAATCCGTTGGCTGGCAAAACGTCTTCGGACACATCCGACAGGCAAACGGTTTCTGTTCTGCATGCGTCCACTCATGATTACGGAGGTTTGTCACTTGGCTGAATGCTTTGCCGCAGACGTGACACTTAAACGGTTTCTCTCCACTGTGGATGCGTTCGTGGTTTTTCAGGTTCGTCCGTTGCGCAAAACTTTTGCCACATTCAACACAAGGGTACGGTCGCTCGCCACTGTGCGTCCGCTGATGGTTTTTCAGTGTCGTCCGTTGTGAGAATGTCTTGAAACATTCCGAACATGTATAGGGTTTTTCCCCAGTATGAGTTCGAAGATGATTGCTTAGGTTTATCCGTTGGTTGAACGACTTTGGACACAAGGTGCATTTAAATGCTCGCTCTGGGCCAACAAAAGAACCCGAATGCAAACTGGATGGTTTCAGAGAAGATTGTCCAAACACTGACGCTAAAGATGGCAAAGCTGATGAAGATGTAGCTGTACTAGTTTTAACCTGATTATTCTTGATGTTCTGCTGATGTTGATGATTCTGCGACTGATATTCCTCAGAATCCTTGGCCAGTTCAACGGATGTGTCGTTTTTCATACTGTAGTCACTAGCAACTGGCATAGTTTTTGGAGATAACTTTTCACTGCTGCTGCTATTGTTGTGCAAATGCTGGCTGTTCAAGTAGGTTGGTTTACGAAAACCTTGAGGGTAATAACCATGGTGGCCATTTGCAATATTCCAATAATAATCCGATGGGTAATTTTTTTCAAAAAATCCAAGCTGTTTATTCATACTATAAGGTGATTGGTATGGATACATAATGGGCAAAGAAAATGCAGCACACGTTAACAGTTGGCTAAAAAAAATAAACTGGGATGGAAGACTTGTCAAATTATCTAATGTTCTTAGGTAAAATAATTCAACTAAAAATAGAAGACATTATAATCTATATTAATAGTGATAACCTTCTAGAGATCTAATAAGCATGACAGATAAGCTCTTTTGTCTTCTATCTCTCAGTCACTATGTCTGTATGTCACTATGTATGCCTGTCTGTCTGTCTTTATCTCCTTTCAGTTTTCCCCTAAAAAAATGTCTGCTTTCTTTTGTATAATTATTTCCCTAATATCACGCTTTTATTTTTTTTTTAAACTAAGATTCCAATTTTGATCGTAAATAATTATTGGTTGTCATTTTTAATTAAGCCATGGAATTTTTGTGGGTTTTTTGAAATCTATAAAACAAACAAAAAAAAAATACATAAATTATATTTACTATATCAGAAGATTAGCTAAGTTTAAAATATTGATACTCTTTGCGTTGTCTTATTTCAATTGTTGTAATTATTATCTTAATAAACAAAATCTTTTGATGCTCATCATTCAACATTTTTAAATGATCACAGATTTCTTAAATTTTAATAAATAAAATATATTTAAGATATAAAATTATGTTGACCAGATTTTAAAGGTAAAATAATTCAACTAAAAATAGAAGACATTATAATATAATAATAATATTGGCCGGATTTTAAAAGTTAGACTTAAATAGCATTTAAGCTAGAATGATTTTTTCCAAATTCTACCACCTTAATTTGATTCTATTCCGAGTTTCACAAATGTGTTTTTTTGTTATTAAGTTCAATTTGTTGAATTTTCAAAGTCTGACCCTTAAAATTAACAAATCAAAGTTTGTTTCCCACAAGACAAATTTTTTTTGTTTGTGCTGTAAAATGTTATTGGCAATAAACATACTTCCTAACATTTTTTTTTTTTAAATTACTTATTCTGGTTTAGCAGTTTGCTAATATGCAGAATGGACACATCCTTAAATCCATTAAAAAAAAAAAAAAATCAGATGATATATATATATATATATATTTTTTTTTTTGTAGAAGTCAAGAGAAATAATCCATTACATGATTACTTCCCTTTAATATTTAAAGATTATAAGTGAATAAGGGAAACTGCACTCTATAAGTTATCTTAGAACAATTTTTTATAGAGACGCAAAATAAAATATATTTGTGTTAATAAGATAACTGAAGGAAAAACAAGTTTAACCAAGTATTGATATGTCAGCTGGATTGATATTTGGGTCTGATTTTGAAAATCTAACCAGAAAACTTTATTATTTGTTAAACGAATGTTCAACACTTACAACTATGTTGTTATCATAATAATGATTGATATTCATAATTATAATAAGAAGAATATATGACTTATTCATATTATGGCCAGATCAAGTTAAACAACTGGTTGGTTCTTCTCAGATCACCCATGTTAATCAACATTGAGCCTGGGCAGTGTTTAAATGGGTGATCACTTGAGAATATTGGGTGTTCAAAGCTATCAGCCAAAAATATAAACTAGCATCCCAATACATGCAACCCGTCTACTTAGTGCTATCGAAATCTGAGATAGTCACTGACTGTATCAACCTTCTGGCTCGGATACAAGAGAGGAGAGATCAGCTAAGAGGGAAAAAGAATAGAAAGATGAAGGTTGAGGGAGAAGGATGGTGAAAGGAGAAAAAGACGGAAAATACAAGAGGAAAACATAAGAATCTGTAATGTCAATTTTGCTTCTTTTTTTCTAACAAAACTATACAAATTCACACGATAGATTTTTATTTTAATTCTTTCTTTCTGTATTAATAAATATTATGAAGGCTCCAGAAGGATAAAAAAATTGAGGAGGACGAGGACTATCCACAAAGAGAACTGGAATCTTGAGGTTTATTATCGTTCAAATTCCATAGAAAGCTAGTGATCACTATGAGAATTCAATGCTTAAATTAGGATTAGCATTTTCGCAGATCTGTCTTACCTAAGATTTAAAATAGAACTTTTATGGTCTGTCAGACTGTAGTTTGAAATATCATTTATGATGGACTGTCAAGCTTAAATTAAAAATAGGGAATTTTTGTGTATGAATTCGTTGATTAATAGCGCAACAGAAAGTCATTCTTCAAAATTAATTTTAAAGGAAAGAAATTAGATTTTTTTTTTAGAATGAGGTGTATGAGAGAGGTTAAGGACATTTCTAAAAGAAACACATTTTTTTTTTTTGTATGTGTATATGGTGCATGCAGGATCTATTGATGCAGTTTTCACATACTGAGTCTTAGATCGCACACACAATCTGGTACAAGGCTAGCGGAAGATTGTCCATTTATGATATTTCTCTTGTCTCTTTATCATTGTATTGTATTGTTATTTTACAGTACATCTTACTGCCAGGTTTGCCTCGGATTTTGCTGAAAAAAAAAAAAAGAAAAGAAAATCTAGATTAAAACAGAAATTCATAAAATAGGTCACTTCTGTGAGGAAGTTTTGAAGATGCGAGGGGGGTAGGAGGAGTAAGAGGGCAATAAAAGCACATTGAAAAGTTATTGTTCATTTTTTTTTTTGCACCAAAATATTTTGTAATATTTAAGAGAATCACATATATATATTACAAAACATAAAAAAAGACAAGAAAGTAAAACTTAAAATTTTTATTTTATTTTATTTTATGGTCTGAAGCCAGAAATATACACATACATTTTTTTTTTTTTATGATATTGACATATATTATCAAGACAAAAACATTGGTGGTATCAGATCTGAAAATACAAGCTTCCTAATCTAAAATAAAAGTTTTTATGCTACATAAAACATTATTGTTTTTCTCCCTTCTCTTTACAAAACTCCATGATGTTTTGCAAAGCCAAAACCAACAATTTTCCATTACAAAACAAGTAAACCAAACTCCACAACTAAATATTTGAATATGTAATTTGTATCATAAAAACTTTTATCAAAATGACTGAAAAGCCTTGATTTGTCGTAAACCAAACCAAACATTACAAATAAATATTAGAAGATAAAAAAAACTTAAAGCAGAATAATTTTTATCAAAATGATTGGATTCAGCATTAAATAACCTAAAAAGAGTTGATATGCTATTAAAAAAAAAAATCACTAAACCAAACACCATGAATTAATATTTGAAGATATGAAGAAATTAAAGCATAAAACTTTTTCCAAAATTGCTGGATTTGGCATTAAGTAACCTGAAAAGAGTTGCTTTGCCCTAAATACCCCCCCCCAAAAAAAACAATCAAGACAGACACCATAATACTCGAACAAACCATCAAGTACAAATGTCATTTCTGCAATGTTCATCATTTCTGTTGTTTCAAAAACAACTTGATTGATTGGATGATTTTTTTTATATATAGGAGTCACCACTTATCAAGGCTTAGAAACTACTTAAGGATAAGGGTTAAAGAGTGTACATTAGTCAATAGGACAATGGCTTATCAACAATTTGTTTACATTGGACTTGATGTTGCATAAACATGGTATAATGGTGAAAAGTTTTAAGTGACAGTCTTCTGGGGGGTTAAAGATTCAATTCTTACTGCAGGAGATAATAATTAAATATTAAACACTTCTACCCAGGCATGGCTGATAGAATGATAACCTCTGTAGATAAAATAAAATCGAAATTTCTTATAGGTTCCCCAGATTCGCATAAAAATCCACAAGTTTGAAAAGATGCACCTGTAGAAGGTCGGCGATTATATCAGCTCAAACATCATGAATATAAGAAGAAAGATCGGTGCTTGTTTAGAATGACACTTATTAAAAAAAGTATACGGAAAAAAATCTTTGATGTACATATTCATCACATTTGAAAAATCAAAGTATTTTTTTTAAACTAAGAAAATAAAAATTTATGAGTTTTAGCGATTTTAATATGTGTTCATTATAAGGCTGATTTTCATCTCCATAATTCGTATTGAATTGTCTCCCCCTTGTTTATGTTGGATAAATAAACATGGCTGACCAAAAATCGCTTCATGATAAAATTTGATTTTAATCATTAAAAAACTTGGTATATATATATATATACATACACAGTCCTGGTTACAATCATAAGACTTAAGAAAGTAAGTGTTTACGCATATTATTGAAGTTTTAATCAAATGGTTGAAAGCATTGCCAAAAGGGAAAATATGATGGAAAATAAATGAAATCTGCTTCATTCGAAACCTTAACCCTGATCTAATAATTATTTTTTAAAAAACAAACTAAAAATTAAAATAGTAAGCACCAAAGACACTTTTAACTGCAAGTAATATGGTATGAAATTAATTGTAGTCATTAGTTGTGGAGCCTGTACGACTAATAGATCTCCATAAAGCTAGCAGCTACCACGGCAATTCTTCAGTTCAGTTTAGGAGCTCGGAGAACTCCCATTTCGACTTGATTCTCGTCAAGTCTGTGTTGTAACCATAGGGACCAGGGATAGCAGAATGCAATGCACACTCGACTCTCTACTGTTGCCTGCCTCCTGAGTCTCCCCCTCACAGCCTGCCACTCTAGTTCCTGATCTTCAGCTACCCATACCAGTGCCCACTGATGTCCGGTTACCTGTACCAGTACACACTGACATTTGACTACTTGTTTTAGTACACACTGATGTTCAGCTACCCATACCAGTGCCCACTGATGTCCACCTACCAGTCCCTACTTTAAGAAGAATCCTAACCTCATGGGACGCCCGTCTCACTTCAGCTGATCCTGAATCCATTGCCGTACATTTTTCCTTTTTCTCGGTAAAAATAAAATATAATACATATGGTCTTTAACCAAACATCTGTGTTTGTCATCCTTCTTTGTTATTGCCATTACGTCTTTGCCTTGTGTCTACTTTATTAGTACCCTCAGCCCATCAGAAGATCACCCCAATCTAATTGCACAGGCATGCGTGGTACTCAAGCACTCCCAAGTCTGTTCTGTCTTTGATCGGAAGAAGAGAGACAATTCATTTCTGTCACGTGTAGAGGGATCCCTCCCACTTTTTTTGGTCAATACCTCATCTCTGCACGTGGATTCCATGAACTAAGGTTCTTTCCGAAAACTGTCCACCTGTAGAACTTTGTTTCGCTGACCTGCTTTCCAGTTGACTACAATATGGTTGGCTTCAAGTCCAATGTAAACAGGTTTTTGCTGAGCCGTCCTCTTAAATAATCAAACTATACCAAATTCCAACTACTAACGATTATTACACGGTTTTCGTAATGACTACCATACACCTATTAATCCTTATACTCAAGTGGCCTTCAGACCTTGGTAATCTGACCCCCTTGGAGAAAAAATAAAAACACACCTTCTACCTAACTCGTAAGGGTCGGAGGGCAAATACTTAAAAATATATTGATATTTCTTCTTTATGTATATGGCACATTTGATATAATGATTAGTGTTTTCACTAATGGTCGAAGAGATCAGGGTTCCATCCTCACTATTTATATTATAATATGTATATATATACTTAATGTCTTCTTCAGCATTAGAAGTGGGAGTATAACCTTTATTTGCAATTGTTCCTCTGCAATAATTGGTTTGTCGATGGCTTATTACTAGGACTATGACAACAGCATATTCTTTTCATTGTTTTGACCTTGAGTATATATCCGACACAGACACAATTAATCAACCGAGAACCACATCACTACATAAAAACATATCAATGGACATACACCTGAGAATCAAAACAAGGAAAAGAATGTTGTCATAGCCCTACTTATTACACACAGCACGCACCAGGTATGGTCACCCATATAGTACCGACCAGGTTTAACATTGCTCAACTTTAGTGATCTAATGAGAACCGATGAGTCAATGTGATTACAAACAGGTTTATTTATTATTATTATTGCAACTAACGATTTAATTTTGGGGGCCAATGATGACATTTATCGGCTGTATGCTGAAAAATAGACGTCACGGCCACGAAGATGTCATGTGACTTGTGGTTCATGCAAAATGCGACCTCTGGAAAAATGACTGATAGTGAAACGAAATACGTTTTAATAGTTTCTGCATCTCACTTCAATTTTGACTTATTCTTTGTTTTTGTTGTGTATTTAAAAAACTGAGACGTAACAACATTTTTTCCGCTTTCATTGTTCCTATTTACTTGCCTCCCCAAGAGGACGAAGTTAAATATCAGGTCGGTTTTTAATGTGGTGAAAATCCAACTCCCGAAGAAGGGCCACTCTGCGTAGGAACAAAAATTAAAAAAATTGTCTCAGTCTAGAAAGTCTACACCACCGACTAGGATAGAAAAGGTGAAGTGTAACATCTTAACAGATACTGCACTCTGATATTGGCCAGAAATGGTTTCATTGTTGCTAAGAACTTTTTCCGACTTTTTAACAACAAAGAAAAAAGTATTTGGATCTTTCTTTTCATAAAAAAGAAAGGACGATAGAATAAGTGCTGCTGCTGAGTGCGCTTGTATCTTACTTTAATGTTGACTTATTTTTTCTTTTTTAATGGTTCATTGTTATTAAGAATTCGTCACATACATTTATTTTTTAGGTACTTGTACAGTTTAACCAAGGCATTAAAAAAATGAAAATGTCGAAAAAAGTTTAAATTGGACGTATTCGTTTTGGAGTGAAGATCTCCGAAAAAAAAAAAAAAAATTCACTTAATTTGATCAAGTAGTATTTTTTTTTTTTTTTTTTTTACAGCGGAAAAACACGTTTTTATGAGAGCGCGTTGAAGTCAGCCATTATGGAATTTATTGAACACACTACGGGGAGATAACTCCAGTTAAAGCGCCGACACTCCCTCCCCATCTTTAATACTAGCTTTTCTTCCTAAAAATCGAACCTTTTGCTCGGTATCATAACAAATAGTTTTTTCGCTGTAAAAAAGAAACTACTTGATGAAATTAAGTGAATTTTTTTTTTCGGGAACTTCGTTCCATAACGGATACGTACAATTTAAACTTTTTTTTTTCTCGATATTTTCATTTTTTAATGTCTTGATTAAACTGTACAAGTACCATTTTTTTTTTTTTAAATTTCGTTTCATTATCAGTCATTTTCCGAGGTCGCATTTTACACCAATACAAGTCACGTGACATTTTGGTGGCCATGGCATCTACGTTTTGACATAGGGCCGAAAAGTGTCAACATTACCTTTTTTTTTAATTATTATTATTGAAAATATTTTTTTATTTAATTAAATTAATTTAGTTGCTTTGAATTTTCAGGAGATAAACATTTTTTTATTGCAATGATGGAGAATGAAAGAAGAAAAATAAAATCGTCTCTGCTACGATTTTATTTTATTATTATTTTTATTATTATTATTCTTTAATTTTATTTAACCGCACTCGGCGCACTCTTACGTCCGGTATTTTTTACGGGAGTACCCTGCGTCGTATAAACATCCCAACCTCCCCATGTTAAGAACGGCTTTCGAGGTTGAAGATGTTTATATCGAAAGCCGTTCGTAACATAGGGAGGTTAAGGAAGGGGAGTGTTTATACGACACTGAGTACTCTCGTAAAAAAATACCCTACGTTCATGTTTATTTAAAAGAAATAAGAAAAAAAAGCATTTTTTTTTTTATATTTTTGATATTTATTCTTTAATATTATTTCTTGAGGAGGGAAGGGAAGAAGGGCTGAGTAGAAATTCAAGGAAGTTTTGTTTTGTCAAATTCTCCTTCAGCGAAATCTTAAAAATAAATAAATAAAAAAATAAAATAAAATAAAAAAGCAAACAAAACATCTTTTCTCAAAAATTGTATCCCCCCCCCTCCACTGTAATTATTTATAAGGGAGAAAAATATTGTTGATTATACAATTTAAATAATGCAAAAAAGAATGCAAACATGTTTAAAACATTGGGAAGGGCGGAGAGAAAACTAAAATAATGTTTAATGTGCTAATTTTTTTTTTTTTAAATAGGTATATATTGTGTTTATTATCTAATTTAATATGCACGTTTATAGGTACAAATAAAACATAAGTAAATTTAAAAATATATATTAAATTTTCACATGCAATAAAATTTAAAAAGTAAAAGGTTAATTTAAGGGAAACTTTTAAGTTTGACATTTTTCGCCAAAAAGTAAATAAAAAGAGAAAAACCATTTTTCTTTATAAGTGTAAATTTAAATATAATTAAAAATGCATATTTAATTTTGGGCATTTAATATATGTAAACTTGAAATATAATGAATTAAAAAAAAAAAAATTAAAATTAAATCGTACTTAAGTTGGGAGGGTGTTAGGGCGGGGGTGGGGCTAAAGTTAGAATTAAAGATATTTCTAGGGTTTAATAATTGATGACGACAATTAAAACGCGCAACTATCTAAAATTAATTTTTGCGCAAAAAATGCAATTACGTAAGTAAAACAATTAAAAATAAAGGTTCATTTTTTTATGGAGAGGCGAGGCTTTGTTTTGCTGATTTTAAAAGAAAAAAAGCTAAATAAAGAAAAGAATAAATAAAAAATAATAATAAAAAAAAAGAGATAGAGAAAAAAAATATCGGAGAATTGTCGTTGTCCATAAAATGGTCCGTACAAATAGTTCGCTCACTTTTGTTTTTGCGGAGAGCCGTAGCTTTATAAGCCGATCGGATCATTTTTCTGTCTTTTCTCAATTTGTTATTGTTTGTTTGTAGGCTGTGGCTTGTGTACCACAAAATGTGTAGCAGTAGTGTAGATTAAGCACTTACCTTTTTTACGTTTAATGCATGTGCTTGTTCGGTGGGGGTCGTGCAAGATGAAGAGGAGACAAGCAGCAATAATATCAGCAGCAGCGCGGCGGCAACGAAGCACTTGTCAAGGGAGATAATCCAATATATACTTAACTGCTTCTATAATAATAATTAGCAGACAGTCTGTCAGGACGTTTCTCTCACTAACACTTAATTACGTTTAACTTTAAAAATAAAGATTTAACAATTTTATTCAGTTCATTTAACGACCAAATAATAACCTTATTAATCTAATAACACACACACAAAAAAAATCCAATAAAAAAATTTGTAAATTTTAATTTCATTCAACAGATGTAATAAATATGAGGTAAAATTTTACCCCTTGTTCCTATGCTGCCACCGAAAAAAATGCAAATGAGATTCTATCTGTTTATTTTATGCGATTAGTTTTTATTGATATACTACAAGGAATTTTAAAACAAAATGATTGATCCCTCAACCCCTTACTTTAAAGTGTTACTGTCACCCAATTCTTGGTCATATAATGTAGGATGGAACGAGTAACCATTTGTTTTTTTTTGTATTTCCAAAATGGGCGCCATTAAAAAAGTTTTTTTTACTAACGTATTGTAGCTCCAAACTTAGGGTCAATGAAGGACATGTTTTTTCTTTCTTTTGGTTAAAGATTTTTATTTTGCTAAAAAAAAAAAAAAAAATAGTATAGGTAGAGGGTGGCTATATTAACTCAAATGCTGACTTGAAATCAAAGAAATAAATTAATTTTATCTTGAATAACAAAATGTAAAATATTGTACCGGACTGAGGTTGGTCTAAGTGTTGACTGTTTTAGAGGAACTTAAGTGAACTGAGGAAAAAAAAAACAAAAAAAAAAAAACAAAAAAAATAGTATAGGTAGAGGGTGGCTATATTAACTCAAATGCTGACTTGAAATCAAAGAAATAAATTAATTTTATCTTGAATAACAAAATGTAAAATATTGTACCGGACTGAGGTTGGTCTAAGTGTTGACTGTTTTAGAGGAACTTAAGTGAACTGAGGAAAAAACAACAAAAAAAAAAAAAAAAACAGCAAAGGAGTCAAAATCCTGAGTTCTAAGCTGAGTCATGAAGCTAGACGATAATATACTGAACCAATACTCATCCTATACAGGTTAAACCAGATTACTCAGAAGGAGAACATGTCAAGGGAATATATGATTCACAAGCAGTCCCCAATCGAATGTATATTCCTGTCAGGGGAGATGAAGACGTTAGGTTTTTGCAGTTCTTACGGAGAGATGTTGATGTGTTTCTACATACGATGCCTGATATTCCCAAATGGTCACCCATCTGATACTGATCAGGCTCAACATTGCTTAACTTGTGTGATCTAAGAGGAACCAGTGTGTCGATGTGATTATGCCTTATAAACTGTGCGAGTAATCGGTGTATCATCATCATCATCATAATCTATCATCATCATCTGTTTAACATCCATTTTACAAGCTGACATATGTTGGAGGACTTTAAGAAATTGACTTCCAAATTAATGTATCTCTGGCCAGATCTTTACTTATCTCCCATTCTCTCAATCTAACTTTTATCGCTTCCTCTTATGTTTTCTTTGGCTTTCACCTGTGAACTGAACTTGCTTCCTTAACTGTTATACATCTACTAATCCAAGAATTCTCATCCATTTCTTCCAATGTGACCAAACCACCAAAGTCTCCTGCTTTGCACACATCTCCGTATACTATCTGGATTGAAGTCATCAGAAAGACACTTGACAGTGGAATATTGCTTAACTTTGGTGTTCTGATGGAAGCCGGCGTGTCAATGCACATACAATAGTATGTTTTACACAACCTCCTTATTACACACATAAATTTATCTGTGCCTAAACCTAAACGTAGATTCCATGAACAAAGTTTTTCTTAGAACTGCGCACCTGTGGAACTCTCTTCCGTTTCTCTGCTTTCCAACTGACTGCAATATGGTCATCTTCAAGTTCAATGTGAACAAGTTCTTGATGAGCCGTCTCCTTAAGTAATCCAATTTACCACTAGTAACGATTACTATGATATTGTCCCATTGACATACACTCATTAACTCTTAGCCTAGAGTGGCCTCTGGGCCTTGATAAGTATTTACATTAATTTAGTTCCTTCGTCGAAAACACTCCAGATCATTCTTTCATAATGTACAGCCCGTGGCATGCGGAGGGGGGGGTGTAATGACTTCAAGCATTAAATCACATACCTATCTCCATTTCTCATCATATTTTGCAGTACTAGTACTTAGACTTGAGTTTTGGGACATAGAATCAAGGACTTTGCCCCGGGTACGCCACTGTGCAGAAATGTTTTTTTTTTTTTATCATATTTGCAAAAGAAGAATTTCGTTTTCCATGCAATTATAAAACAAATTTTCTCTGAAATGCAACGCCTCTTGATCCATGTGTTTGTAGATACATCGATTATTTTGTCGGCTTAGCAACAACAGAGTTGATATTTCGTTTACAGATACGCCTTGATGAGGTGCACAAAATAATGAAGGGGTGAGACACCATCAATTGGGACAATTCGAGAAGAGCATATTGTTCTACCCAAGTCACTCGGAACAACTTCAGAGAATTTAAACTTGCCACAACAAGCAAGTTGGTGTTTGTAAGTTTAACTTTTCCCGTTTACCTGAGTTTTCCCCACTTTCTTCAACATTCCATGACTGATGGCATGAATTCCATGCAGCAGTGTGGTCTTCTGCAAGCTGTTTAGTGTTAGTGCTGGAAGTGACTACAAATTTTGAACGCTAACCTTATACTTTCCAGTTTTCAGGCTAGCATAAAAAATTAGTATACCAGATATTTGTAATAAGTTCACAATAACAAGATCAAGCAGTTTACTATATTAGAATCAGTCTTCCATATTTAGATAAAGCAGTCTACTATATCAAGATCAAGCAATTCATTTTATCAAGATTCAGGAGTTATCAATAACAAGACCAAGCAGTCTACTATATTTAGATAAAACTGTCTATATTAAGATCAAGCCATCTACTATCAAGCTATCTACTATATTAAGATCAAGGTATTTAGATCAAGCAGTCTACTATGTTAAGACCAAGCCATCTACTACATTAAGATCATGCCATCTAGTATATTTAGATAAAGCAGTCTACTCTATTAAAATCAAAATCTGCCATAAAATCAAGCAGTCTAATATATAAAGATTAAGGCTTCTACTATATTAAGATGAAGCTGTCTGCTATATTAAGATCAAGGTGTTTAGATCAAACTGTTTACTATATTAAGACCAAACAGCCTACTATATTTAGATAAAGCCGTCTACTTTATTAAAATCAAAATCTACTAAATTAAGATCAAGCAGTCTAATATATTTTGATCAAGAAGTCTACTATATTGAGATGGAGCCATTTACTATATTAAGATCAAGCCGTTTATCACATTAACATGAAGAAGTCTAATATATTAAGATAAAGTAGTCTACTATATTTATATCAAGCAATCTACTTAGAGCAAATAGTCTACTATATTATTATGAAAAAGCATTTATTTTTCAACTAGCACGGGTGCCCGGCGTTGCCCGGGTGTTTGGAGGTGTCTGCTGAGAAAAAAAAAAAAAAAAAAAAAAAAAACGGTCAATTTTTTAAACTTTGACCCCTATTATGACCCCTTGACCTTTATTGTTTTGGGCTCAAATTGAGTTATTAAGTTAGATCCATGTCCAAGGAACCTATATCTAAAATTTCAAGTGTTTAGACCTAAAATTGTCAGAGGAGTTTGGTAGAGTTCTCAAAGGTCAAATCGTTGAACTTTGACCCCTTAACAGCCAAATTTCTGTCCGAAAACCGATCACGTAGATTTTCCCAAATCTCAGTGCTCTGTATATCAAATTTCGAGTCTGTAGACTGAAAATTAACAGAGTTATTGCGAAGGAAAATGTACACAGACAGACATGTTCACTTTTCTAGATATATAGAATGTTATTTGTGTTTTTTTTTCTCCTTATGTTATCACAATTATCTTTCCTTCCATATATTTATAGAAGTACATACTAAATTCGGAAAAAAGCTAAAAATCTTTTTACTCTTTAAATTGAATAACATCATAGGAACGATTGTATTCTTTATTTAAGAATCATTTTATGAGTTACTTCCTTTGTGTACCCTTTATGTATTATATGTCTTTCTCAATGTCTTTCAATGTTTGTCAAAGACAAACTGTTAATAAATGAAATGTTAGTGTTGGTCTTGTGCTACTTGTGTTCTTTCCTTTTTCTCATGTAATTTTTCTTACTTGTTTTTTACCACTTAGCGGGCTCACAAAATTGTTGTTAAATCAGGTGTATCTTTCCCTCGTAGGCATGTCCCTTTTCTTTCTAAGATATTCATAGATGTGAAAGTTATTATATTTGTATATTTGCCTTGTGTTTACATTGGAATATCAGTTCGCTTTTAATATTTAACTAAATTCTTAGATTTTTGGATGGAAGTTATTATCCTAACCGACTCAGAAAAACACAGGGGACAGAACTTGAATCCTGGGGTATATGAACTACCATTTTCGATTTGTTTTTAATTTTTATAAACATTTTACAAATACTTTTTTTTGCATTTTATGACCACTATCATATAATGCAGTTTCATAAAACCAGCAAATTTTTAGTTTTGCTATATGCATAAATTTTCTAAAATATTTCTTTCCTCTGAAAAGAAGAATTTTGCATTCTTTGAAACTCCATGGAATAAGGATTTATTAATTATCTTTGATGTATTCTGTCGAAAAATAAATTTTACATGTAAATTTTTAATTTATGGTTTTCATTTATGCTCCTTGTGTCAAGCTCTACTTTCTGTTGTCATCGTAATGAGCTTTTTTATTTGGTTGAAATTAATATATAAATATTAACATCCGAAAGTATCCTGTACCTCTATAAGGCCACTATTCGCCCATGTATGGAGTATTGCTGTCATATTTGGGCCGGTGCATCGGCTACTAGTCTCTCGCTCCTTGACAGGGTTCAAAAGAGAGTCGCAAATCTGATAGGCCCTAAACTGGCATCAAA